>NW_007252947.1:265757-335261 GCF_000164805.1 Carlito syrichta
CACTGTACTCCAGTCTAGGCGACAGAGTGAGACTCCAACTCAAAAAAAAAAAAAAAAAAACTGATGATATTGAACAAAGACAAGTCAATACTGCCTAGGAGTTTTAGCTTGAGGTACTTAAAAAAACAACACTATTAAGCAAAACATTTTGGGTCCTATTTAAGCAAACTTTGCATAACCGACTATACGATATCTATAGAAAACCATGAAAAATAGAATAAATCGTTTTGGAATTTGGTGCTAGAGTGGTCAAACAGGTAAAATGATGAGACAAATTATTGTTATCCAGGGTAAAAAATTTTAAATGAATTTGTAGGTAGAAAAAAATGATCCCAATATTTTCAAAAATGAAATTTATATTCAGTTCAATTAGAGGGAACAAATATTATTTCAACTAACAGCTATTATATGTATTGTTGAACTACCAGAAAAAGAAACTAAGAAAACTCATGTGATTATTTTATTTATTTTATATTTTTTGTTAAATGTGCAACTATTGACTTCAGTGATGTGGAAGTTGAACATCATTCAATATGTTTATTGGTCTCTTTTTTAGAAGCGCTTTTTAAGTCTTCTGTATTGGATGTCTTTCTTTTTCTTATTGATTTGTTCTTTATATATTACAGATATAAGTCCATCAACTATATTTTTATGTCCACTCTGTGCCCTGTATTTTCAGTCTTCACGGTATCTTTGTTAAGAAATTAAGAATCTTCACATTTTAATGTAGTTCATTATATCAATCAAATCCTTTATCATCAGTGATTTGTTCCATTGAAACCATCTTTGCCTTTCCTGAATAAATAAAAATATTCTATGATTTCTTTTAGAAGATACATTGTCTTATTACATGTGGACCTATAGTTTATCTGGAATTGAGTTTGGGGTATGACATGAGGTCAAGATTCCTTTTTTTGACATGGATAGCCATTGGAAAAGGTCATCGCTTCTTTCTCTGTTGCTCTGCAGTACCAGCTTTAATCATAAACATCCTATGCTGTTTTATTTCAAGGGAGTTTTCTGTCTTGATATAAGTTCATATGTGTCTTGAAATTCTCTCTCTTTGTTTTAGATTCACCCTCTACTTGGGCCTCTACATGAATTCAATACAGGAAATGTTTTTGGATTTAATTATTGTCAATAGACCATCAGAGAAGAACTGTCTTTGGATTTAATTATTGTCAATAGACCATCATGTGTAATACCATTTAACTTTGAAGATAAAGTATAAATTCCAGTTTCTGAATGAATCAAAACTTTCCTGCAACTCTTAGCTCATGTCTCCTTGCTCCTGCAGACTGCAGTTATGAAGACATCAGGACTAGGCCAAGCGAGGTAGATTACACCTGTAGTCCTAGCACTTTGGGAGGTTGAGGTGGGAGGATTGCTTGAGATTAAGAGTTGAGAAGAGCCTGAGCAACATAGCGAGACCTCGTCTCTACAAAAAAGTCAAAAAAGTGGGCATGGTGGTACATGCCAGTGTTCCCAGCTACTTGGGAGGCTGAGGTGGAAGGATTGCCTGAGTCCAGGAGGTTGAGGCTGCAGTGAGCCATGATCGTGCTGGGTGACACAATGAGATCCCAACTCAGAAAAAAAAAAAAGTCAAGACTATTAGATACTGGGTTATCTGTCCCTCAAGTTCACAAACTTCCTAAAAGCCCAAATTTCTTTTTTTTTTCTTGGTCACAGACAGCTTTACTGATGATACCTTCTTTCTGCTTTGACCATTCAAAAGAATGCTCACTCTTAGGAGGGCTGGGCTAAATATGGAGACACAGACGCTAAATAGAGATACATGAAAAACATTCTTCGGTTGTGCTCCAGTGAGGATGTTCGAGGCTAACCAAGCCCATCTCCACCCAGAGATTCTATGGACAACCAGGGAGCTGAGGATAAATGAAAACTTCCAGGAGGTTGAAAATCCAAAAGCATCTAACTTGACTTCTGTTCTCACAAGCTCTTTTGTTCTTGAGCTTACCACATCACTAAATTCACCAAAGTGTAAAAGTAGTCAGCTAGAATATCAGAGAAGGTCAAATTAAATGTCAAAACTCAAGAGGGAAATTATGCCAAAATGAACAACACTTAACCTGGCTAGTTCAAGTTGGGTAATTTCTGTAAGCTCAGAAGTATTATATTTCATTGTGAAGATTTATTTTATTTTATTTTACTGTGAAGCACAAGTCTGGTTTAGTGATGTCACATTTCCCCCCACTATCGTGTCTCCCCTTCACCATCCCCAACCCCAGCAGTATCCCACTACTGCCGATCCATCTCTTGTAGTATTGTGATAAATGTTCAGGACCCATTTATAAGTAATAACATGTGGTATTCAGTTCTTTGTTTCTGTGATAGATCACTGAGTATGATGGACTGTAAATTCATGCAAGTTGCTATGAAGTCCATAATTTTGTCCTTCTGTATGGCTGTGTAGTACTCCATCATGTATATGTACCACATTACCTTTATCCAGTCCACTTTTGATGGACAGTATGATTAGTTCCAAGTTTTTGCTATTGTGAATAGTGCTGCAATAAACGTGTGCGCAGGTATCTTCTTTGTAGAAAGATTTGAGTTGTTCTGGGTATATTCCCAGAAGGGGGATTTCTGGGTCCTATGAAAGGTCAATTTCTAGTTCTTTTAAAAATCACCAAGAGAGGGGGTGGGATTGGCAGTTGAGGGAAACTGCTAGGGGAGGGAGGGACACACCTCATCAACAAGGATACCTGTATAATCAACGTTTGTACACCTAACCCTGAATTGTATCCTTCATCTTTAAAATAAAAATAAAAATTAAATTACCACGCTGTTTTTCATAGAGTTTGAACTAGTTTGCACTCCCACCAACAGTGTGGAAGTGTTCCCTTTTCTCCACATCCTTGCCAGCATCTGCTGTTTTTTGTTTTATTAATGATGGCCATTCTTACTGGAGTTAGGCGATATCTCAATGTGGTTCTGATTTGCATTTCTTCAATGATTAGTGAGGCTGAGCATTTTTTCATGTGTCTATTGGCTCTACAAGTGTCTGTTGGCTGCAAAAGGACATACAAGGAAGTCAATATAGCCCAAGAGCAGCCATTTTAACATTGCTTAGCTTTGTCATATTTTTCTAGCAGCTCCCTTTAACTTGCCCTCTAATCACTAGCCAAGGACAGAACAGGTTTCTCAGAGGTAGCTATCAACACTTGTTTTGCAGCCCCTCCTCAACTTGCTTTGTACTAATTAGCTTTTCTATTCCAAGTATTTGCATAAGAAACAAGTTAACCTAGTCAGCCCCTGCTGACCTTCATAACACAAACCCCATCAACATGGCAACAGTCATGTGACTAACCCAGCCACCTGCCTGCCATCCAACACCAGATGTCAGTACCTGTACTTACCGTTCCCCTTCTTGATGATTCAGAACAGACCACTACCCAACCTGCCCCCATCAAAGGGAAGGTTTAAAAGCATTCAACTTCAGGCAGTAATTTGCCATTGCTTCGCTAAACTCTGGTTGGGCCACATGGCTCTTTGAGCTATGACCAGGCCATCCATGTTTCCTAAACTTTGGCTCCCTCCACTGCCTTGGGTAGGTGAATCTCCTCTCTCTCTGTCTTTCTCTCTCTCTCATTTACTTTCTCAATAAACTACATTTTCTAATCTAACTTCTGTGCCATTCTTTGCATCTTTTGAGCGGCACCAGGTCGCCAACACCCCCTGTGTGGTGGGACCTAACATTTTAGAAGCCCTACTGGGATTGTGACCTAACGGGTTGTTTGTTTTTATCCTTTCAGCTCATTTGAGTTCCTTGTTGATCCTGGATGTCAAGCCTTTGTCAGAACTCAGGAATCTTTAGCAAAAGCTCTTAAGATCCAAAAGTCATTTTCCAAAAGATGCAGATGCAGTAGAAATATTTGGTAACAGCAAAAACAGAACACAATAGCATTTTTCAATGTCCCTGGAGCTTAGTGCACATAGCTAAACTTATACACAAATTAGCCTGCTTTTCAGATGCCACCAGTGTAGATGAACTATAGAGGCTTGCAACTTGGACAACCGTCTGGGCAAAAACTCACCGCCAGAGTAATAAGATAGGACAACACTGACAGGTCAGATAGCTGTGGATAAAGTCCAGACTGAAAATCTATGAAATCAGATTCATTATTCTTCCTGAATGGTGTGACAGGTTCAGAGTTCAATGGACAGTGCAGAGAGTTCAAGCCATACCTATGTGGAGATGAGGCAGGGGCCTCAGAGAAGGGAATCCAGGAAGCCGGAGATCAGAAGCAGATCCCCTCCCCTCCCACTCCGTATAAATGCATCTCTGCAAACTGACCAGCCAGGAATGTCAACAGAAAAAACTTTCTTCAAAAGCAGAGAGCTTGACAAGCAGCTGTTTAAATAATTCAGTGGTTCTTGGCCTTGCTGCACCCTGACAAGTTTTGAAAGTACGAATGCATGGGCACTTCCTCAATTGGTATGTGATAAATCCTCAGCATAAGTAATTTTAAAAAGTTACCCAAGAAATTCTTTTTTTTTTTTTTTTTTTTGAGTTGGAGTCTCACTCTGTCACCCAGACTGGAGTGCAGTGGCCATTCCCGACCACCGCAGCCTCGCCTGCTGGGCTCCGGCAATCCTTCCGCCTCAGCCTTCCAAGCAGCCGGAATTACAGGCATGCGCTACCACACCCAGCTGATTTTTTGATTTATTGTAGAGATGAGGTCTCGCTGCCCAGGCGGGTCTTGAACCCACGGGCTCAGGCAATCCACTAACCTCAGCCTCCCAAAGGCACGGGATTACAGGCTGAGCCACCGAGCCGGCTGCTACCCAAGAAATTCTTAACATGCAATCAGGTTAGAGAGCCCCGGGATTAATTTAAGCACCTTAGGACAGCAGTCACCTGACTATAGGTAAAACACAAACAATCCCTAAGAATGTGGACCTGAACTGCAGGGGAAGACTTTTCAGTGATCATACTTATGTTGGTTGAAGAAAAACTCAGAGATTATTCGGCAAAAGATCAGGTTGCTCCCAGGTGCTAACTTACTTTTAAAGCTTGCACAAAACATTATCTGATAACTTGATTAAAGTGGTTTAATCTAATAATTCCTAAAAGAGAGATTTACTATAATAAAAGGTGGGGAGAACATTGAATCTCTAATACACTCCAGTAAACTCAGCTTTCAATGCCATAGGATATAGAGTCTAGGTAGTGGAATGAGCATATGCTTTGAGAACAGAATAAAATGGGTATAAAGCCTACGCTGCCAGTTATTAGCTGCAGGATTTTAGGTGAGACACTCACCTTTTTTTTTTTTTTTTTTCTGAGTCAAGTTCTCTATCACTCAGGCTGGAGTCAGCAGCACGATCACAGCTCGCTGTCTTGAACTCCTGGGTTCAGGCGATCCTTCTGCCTCCCCCTCCCACGTAACTGGAGACAACAGGTGCATACCACACACTTGGCTAATTCTTTGCTTTTTGTTTTGTTTTGTATTTTTTTGGTTTTTGTAAAGACTGGGTCTAGTCATGTTGCAGAGGCTGGTCTTGAAGTCCTGGGCTAGGCAATCCTCCTGCCTCAGTTTCCCAAGGTACTGGGATTATATGCGTGAACCACCATGCCTGGCATAGGACACTGAACTTTTCTGAGCCTAGAGTAACTCATCTGTTAGACAGGAATAATAATACCTGGTTCATAAGGATTAAATGGTTGGCATATTTAAAATGCTTTTACTATTATAATCATTGTTATTGTATTTTGAGGCAAGGTCTCACTTTGATACCCAGGCTAAAGTGCAGTGGCACAATCACGGCTCACTGCAGCCTCAAACTCCTGGACTCAGGCAATCCTTCCATTTCAGCCTCCTGAGTAGCTGGGACTACAGACCTGGGTCAGTACACGTGGCTAATTTTGTGAGTTTTTGTGGAGACAAGGTTTTTGCTATGTTACCCAGGTTTAAAGCACCTTTTTGATTAGACTATTTGATGTTGAGCGTGAGATAATGTGGGATTTTGGTCAAGGTGTTCAGGGAAGGTAGGAAAAGCAACAGCCATGATCCCTGCCTGGAGTTTCTTGGGGCTACTAATATCTTTGGGATGGACACATCACCTGAACATTAGGCATTCTTCACTCTAAGGCTCTACCATCATTATGATTCAGATACTTCCCATGTCTTTCTTTTGACTGTGGATTAAGTGTCTCTTTCTGTCTTTATTCTGAAGGTCTAATTAACTGGGTCTACCACTATCTTGTATGGGGATCCCTATTTAGGTCTCTTCACAGACTGCTGACCTATAGATGGCTGCACAGAGACAGTGGAGAGGTCACATAACACCGAGCTTGCATAAGGGAGCCTCTAAACCTCCCAGAAAGGGGGTCTCCAGCAGGCAAGTGTCTGGCATGGCTTGACTGGGATTGTGCTGGGTATCCCAACCTGCAGGATCTCATTAAATAGCTGCTGAAACATCAAAAACACAAGAACTTTTCTCAGTTGTTTGTGTGACTATGACTCAAAGTCCCCACTAGAGGGCAGGAAACCTAAATTTAAGATGATGGGGTTTTTGTTTTTTGTTTTTTACAGGTGAGTAAACTGGATAAGTTATGAAATTATTGGACTAATAAGTAGTCTTAGGTAATATTTTTTGAACACTTCCTAAAGTGCAGGCACTCCCCTAAACACTTTATATGTAGTATTTTATGCATTTATTATATTTTATTCACCTAGTCCTTATACATTTTTGTTTATTAACTTGTTTTTCACTTCTATCCCCACCACTGGACTGGAAGCTCCATGAGGATAATGTCTGTCTGATTCATGATTCTATATCTAATACTGTGTCTGGAACATCGTAGCAGTTGGACAAGTGCTTGTTAAATGAATGAAATATTCCTGACTTCAAAACCAAAAGGTGGAGACTGGTATAGAACATTGGGCTTTGTCAATGGTAAAAATCATCTTTAAATTTTGTGATATCTTTTCAAGTGTTTGAGATGAATTTTTTTTTTTTTTTTTGAGTTGGAGTCTCACTCTGTCACCCAGACTGGAGTGCAGTGGCCACTCCCGGCCACCGCAGCCTCGCCCTGCTGGGCTCCGGCGATTGTTCCATCTCAGCCTTCCAAGTAGCCGGAATTACAGGCACGCGCTACCACGCCTGGCTGATTTTTTTATTTACTGTAGAGGTGAGGTCTCGCCAATTTGCCCAGGTGGGTCTCAAACCTGAGGGCTCAGGCAATCCACTCACCTCAGCCTCCCAAAGCGCTGGGATTACAGGCTGAGCCACCGAGCCCGGCTGAGATGAATTATTAACTTTGGTAGTTCCATAGTGTTCCTCCAATGCCTTTTATATATCATATTTTTGGGGGGAAATCTGTTCTTTTGTAGAAAGTGATAGGCATTGTCAAAACTAAAATCAAGAAGATTCTCTTTTAGAAGTACTTGTACCATTAATTTATTATCTTGATTATAGGTATTGTATTTTCTGGGGTAATTTGTGAATTTGTATTCAACAGATGCTGACCTCATGCCATACCCTGCTTTAAGGACCTTGCACCTCACAAAATCTCATTATTTGCTCCATTTTAAAGATGAGGAACTATGTTACAGAGAGAGTAAGAAGCTTTCTATCACAAGTATAAATGGAACAAAACAGTCAGAATTCAAATTCAGGTACTCTGGCTGCACATCCCAGGTACATAATCACTACCTCCAAATTTCACTTTACGATTTTACACAAAGCACTAATTGCATAGGTCATGATTCTAATAGAACACACACACACAAAACAAGTTTGGAGAACTGTGCATTTTCTACAATTGATTTTTAATCCATTGGAAATAATAGGGATGGAAAAACAGTACACACAAGTAAGAAGTTGATGTTTTCTATTGAAATCTTCTTTCAAACCAGGGAGTTATTTTGCCAGTACATGACCAAAAAATATAAACTATAATCCCCTTCCTAAAAAACCAAACACACTAACCAACTAACATGTAAAAGCCAGGCCTGCTGTAGGGCAGTACTCTTGGCATATCAACAGAAGAGCCAGCCGGGCTCGGTGGCTTAGCCTGTAATGCTGCGCTTTGGGAGGCTGAGGTGAATGGATTGCCTGAGCCCGTGGGTTCGAGACCTGCCTGGACAACTTGGCGATACCTCACCTCTACAATAAATAAAAAATTAGCCGGGCATGGTAGCGCACGCCTGTAGTTCCAGCCACTTGGAAGGCTGAGGCGGAAGGATCGCTGGAGCCCAGCAGGTCGAGGCTGCGGTGGCTGGGAGCGGCCACTGCACTCCAGTCTGGGGGACAGAGTGAGACACCAACTCAAAGCAAAAAAACCAAAAAAAACCCAGAAGAGCCAAAATCTGTGTGTGTGTGTGTGTGTGTGTGTGTGTGTGTGTTTGTGTTTGTGTGGGATTTGGAGTCTTACTCTTGCCCAGGCTGAAGTACAGTGGCACACTCACGGCCACCCCAGCATCGACCTGCAGGGCTCTGGCGATCCTTTCACATCAGCCTTCCAAGTAGCCAGAACTAAGGGCACACGCTACCATGCCCAGCTCATTTTTTTTTATTTACTGTAGAGACGAGGTCTTGCCAAATTGCCTAGGCTGGTCTTGAACCCACAGGCTCAGGCAATTCACTCACCTCAGTCTCCCAAAGTGCTGAGATTACAGGCTGAGCCAACAAGCCCAGCCACTAAAATCTTTTTTTTTGAGTTGGAGTCTCACTCTGTCACCCAGACTGGAGTGCAGTGGCCGCTCCTGGCCACCGCAGCCTCGACCTGCTGGGCTCCGATGATCCTTCAGCCTCAGTCTTCCAAGTAGCTGCAACTACAGGCACGTGCTACCACGCGCATTTTTTGATTTATTGTAGAGATGAGGTCTCACCAATTTGCCCAGGCAGGTTACCAACCCACGGGCTCAGGCAATCCATTCACCTCAGCCTCCCAAAACACAGGATTACAGGCTGAGCCACTGAGCCCGGCTTAAAATCTTTTAATATCATCAAAATCAACATATTTTCAGCCAAGGAAGTTTTACAATGAAAATAACATGCAACAGCAATTTTACCCCTAGGTATATACCCTAAAGAACTAAAAACAAATACTCAAGCAAAAACCTAAACATGAGTATTTATAGCAGTACTATTCATAACAACCAAAAGGTGAAAACAGTCCAAATATCTATCAATAAATGGATGGATAAACAATATGTGATATGTTCATATAATGGAGCATTGTTCAACCATAAACAGAAGTGAAGTACTGAACAGGCTACAACAGAGATGAACCTTGAAAACAGCATGCTGAGTGAAAGAAGGCAGAAACAAAAAGTCATATGGTTCCACAATTGCATTTTCCACAATTGACTTTAATCAATTGGAAATAACAGGGATGGAAAAACAGTACACACAAGTAAGAAGCTGTTGTTTCCTATCGAAATCTTGTCTCTAGCCAGGAAGTTATTTTGCCAGTGCATGACCAGAAAATATAAACTATAATCCCCTTTCTCAAAAACCAAACACACTAACCAACTAACATGCAAAAGTCAGGCCTGCTACAGGGCAACACTCTTGACATATCAACAAAAGAGCCAAAACATACAATGCTAAAAGCTTTCAATATCATCAAAACGCAACATATTTGCATCTGATGAAATATCCAGAGCAGGCAAATCCATAAAGACAGAAAGCAGGTTAGTGATTTCCAGGGACTGGGAACAGAGGGGACGGAAAGAGTGACTCCTTAATGGATATGAAGTTTCTGGTAGGATGCGTGCACACACATGCATGCACATACACATACACACACACACACACACACACACACACACAGACACACACACACACACCTGGAGGGCTTCTGTGCATTTGTCATGATCAGCTTTCAATCCATTTGAAATAATAGGATGGGAAAAGAGTAAAAACAGGTCAGAAACTTTTGGGGATAATAGAAATGTTTTAGCAGGTAGTTTTCCTATTCAGTAGTTTTAGCAACAGTGGTAGTGTATTCATAGTCAATAACATTCCAGTTATCTGTTGCTATGTAATGAACCAGCCCCAAACTTAGTGACTTAAAACAATAATTCATTATTATTTCTCATGGTCTGTGCATTAACTAGGCTCAGGTAGGTAGTTTTTCTTTGGGGTTTCTCATGAAGTGACATTAAGATGTTGGCTGGGTTGCAGTTATCTGAAGGCTTGACTGGGCAGGTTGTCCTGGGGGCTGACTTACTTGCTGGCTTTTGGCTCGGAGTTCTCCTGAGGCTATTGACTAAAGCACCTACATGTAGCCTCTTCATATTGCTCAGGTTCTTCACAGCATCGTGTCCAGGCTCAGAGAGGGCAGATCCCAAAAGTAAACATTCCAAAGGGCAGGAAGTAGAAGTTGCCAGAAGCTGCAGTTGGGTCTGCTCCAGGAACAGCATCGTTTCCACTACACTCTATTGGCCAAGTGATGCCACTCAACTAACCCAGGCTTAAGAAGGTAATAAAGGCTCCACCTCTTGTTGAGGGATTGGCAACCTCAGTTGCAAAACTGGGATGGAAGATAGTGTTTAATGCCATCATTGGAAAAAATACAAGGGTAAAGACCAGAAGGCCAGTGTTGTCCTAGTCATTTTATCGGCACCAAATTCCCCATGTGAAATATCTTTCTGCTTAAATCGGTCAGACTGGAGTTTGTTGACTACAACTGGATGCTGATCAAGGCTGGAGGCCAGAACTTCACTATTCCTAAGCAAATAAATCCAGTAATTCCATTACACTACTCTGTGTGTATCTGGAGAGCAGTAATGCTCTGGAGATGAGGAACATTTGGAGTTGCAAAGTCCTGGTCTTGGCTAAGCCACATATCCTTGCTGAACTTCGAGTTCCCCATCTGGAAAATGGGGATAATGATAATAGTAATATGGCACCTATGTCATATAATTATTGTGAATATTAAATGAGACAACACACACATAGTATTGCCACGTGCCTAGCACCTGGAAGGCAATGCTTGATGAAGTGAGTTTTCCTTGTTTGCTCAGACCAGGATGCCTCCCTCTCTATCTTCAGGCACAATAAAGTTAAGTAACTGGCCCAAAGGCACACTGCCAAGAGAGGAAATCTTGTCAAGAATGTATAGAGCAAGGGGAAAGTTGCTGAAAGTAGGGGAGATAGGATACAAACCCACATAGCCTAGTTCCATAGTCCATGTTCTGAACCCTTACATTAAAGCTTTGCGCTGAGAACTGAAGATAATTCCATGTTATCTAGGAGGCAGGTGGGTGCTACACAGAGTGGAGATGTAATGAAGACAGGGTTGGAGGTGAAGTTAAGTAAAGGAATGTTCTAGAAGACAAAGAACACATACCAAAGTTGCAAGAAGAAAAAGACATTTGAGGAAATTCAAGAAAAGTAGAGAAAGACAGAGTGATGAGAGAACTTTCTTCATTTACTCACACCATGGCCTATCGAGAAAATGACACTATCTGTATGGGCCACTGGAATAAATGGAGGAGCTATCTGTGGCTGGAGACACCTGGCTCAGTTGCTGTGGATCTCCATCTTGGGCATATCTGTAACCCATTTATAAAACACCTTGCCTAGAATGTACAGAGCAAGGGGGAAACTAACACAGAGACTGGAGAGGTGAGATGACACAAGACGACGAGCACAACCTCATGGACCATGAGAACAATCTGAATGCTAGTTTGAGAGCATTGAGATGCCATTGAAGGATTCTGAGCGGAAAGACTCAAGAGTCAACTCATTTTGTGCTGTCTGGAGAACAGTGACTGCTGTGAGGAAGAAGATGGACAGGAGAAGGCAAGCATGGAATTGAGGAGGCTCTGTAAGAGGCCATTGCAATGGTTTTAGAAAAATAAATGAGGACAACAAAAACTGGGGTGGTGCTGGTGGAAGTGGAGACAAGGGCATGGATTTGAGATATCTTTTATAGCTGGAATGGATTCCTGGACCTAGAGATGATTTAGTGTAAATGTTGTAGGAGAAAGGATAGTGATTTTGCTTTTCTCACAGTGCTCTCATCGGAAATTAAATGTGATTTTGTCCAGATTCCTCAGAAAGTTAAATACAGAATTACTATATGATCCAGTAATTCCAAAAGAACTGAAAGCAGGGATTCAAATGCATATTTGTACACCGATGTCAACAGCAGAACTATTCACAACAATCAAAGGGTGGAAAAAATCCAAATGTCTATCAACAGATGAATGAATAAGCAGAATGGAGTAGAGTAAGTTACCCCACATATGAATGAGTTCCATTCTAAGAGTGCATTCATAAGTCCAATTTATTCATAAGTCCAACAAAGTGAGCTAGGTACCCAACCAGGACATTGCCTGTATAGTACTGCACTTAACAGGTTTATATTGTATTGTACTCTATACAGTACTATATGGTAATGTACACAAAACACAACCACTTGTAGAGGATGCACACATGTAACAGTGTATGCCAGACACATGAACTTACATGATTAGACACACAAATGCATGTTCACATCTTTGAATGTTCACAATTTGAAGGTTAGTATGTAGAGGATATCTTGTATATCCATACAATGAAATATTATTCAGTCATAAGAAGGAATGAAGTTCTAATGCATGTTACAATGAGTGAATTTTGAAAACATGCTAAGTGACATAAGCTGGAAGTAAAAAGACAAAGTTTGTGTGATTCCACTTATATGAGGTAGCTAAAATAGGCAAATTCATAGAGTCAGAAAATGTATTAGAGGTCACCATGGATTGGGGGCAAGAGAAGTGGGAGTTATTATTTAGTGGTTACAGACTTTCTGTTTGGAATGATGAAAATGTTCTAAAAAGGAATAGTAGCAATGTTGCACAGCATTGTGAATGAACTTAATCCCTTCAAAATAGTTAATGTGATAAATTTTATGTTATGCATATTTTACCACAATAAAAAAGTATGATTATATACATGGAGTACCTGGTTCACTGCAGTTTGAGCTCGATGAATGTAACTATTGTTTTTATATGTCTGACTTAACCCCTTCTTTCTCAGAAAGGAATCACCCTCACTCTGTAAGGCTGAGAACTTTGAATGTATGAATTTGTAGAAATGGTGCTTCCTTTAATGAACCAATCTGTTAGATTAAGCACAAACTTATCTCCCAACCACAGACATTGCATTTCAGGTACAATTCAGTTTAAAGACATATATAGAAGATATTTCTTCAAATAATAGAACATCTCATCCATACTCTATAGTCTCAAACCCTAAGCAACTTTGCAGTTTATTTTCTGTTCCTCCGAAGGATTTATCTGGATAATAAAGGTCACCCTTTAGTGACAGAAGCCCAAGAAGGGCTCCAGACTCAATCATATTTTTACTTATTTCTGAAGAACCCCTGAGATGAGATACATTTGCCAATATTTTTCTTATGCTATTATGATTGTTATCACAAATATAGGGAAGGGAACATTTATTCAGTAAGTGGTATTGAGACAATTGGGCAATTACATGGAGGAAAGAAAAATTCCTAGATCCTTGTCTTATACTGAACACTCTAACATTAAAATCAATTCCAAGTGGATTAAAGATTTGAGTTTTTTGGAAGGCTGAGGCGGAAGGATCGCTGGAGCCCAGCAGGTGAGGCTGCGGTGGCCGGGAGCGGCCACTGCACTCCAGTCTGGGCGACCGAGTGAGACTCCAACTCAAAAAAAAAAAAAAGATTTGAGTTTTTAAAGAAAGAGAGGAACCATTTGAACTAAAAGAAGAAACTTAAGCTCCCAAAAGGCGGGCAACCAGTAGTTGGTAACCTCTAACTACTTCTTACCGAAATATCTACAAATATGTACATGGAGAAAAAGACCAAAACTGTCAATACCAAAAAGAAGAAGGTTAATGAGTAAATGACAAAATGTGGTCAAAATCAAGTCTGATTTTATGGCAGGTGCAAATGGCCCAGCATGGACAGATCGCTCTTGCTTTCAGCACATCATAGAGGGATCAACTGATGAAACGATATGAAGAATTTCGACTATATCTCACCACCCGTCTCTCTTAACCAGAGACTTGAGGCCCATAAAACGGGGCAAATAGCTCTTTAGGGCAGTGGAGAGTTTCAGAAATATACCAGTTTCCAGACACCAACCCAGATTAATTAAATCAGGAAATTTAGAAGAGGCACTTTCACAGGTGGTATTTTCAGCGTGCAGTCAGATTGACAATGAGTCTTCTGCATAAATTGCTCAGAAGTTATTCTATAGGGCAAGTGAGCAGATCAGAAGTTTCTGTCCTCCTCCATTTTGGCCATCATCTCCTGAGACATTCTCTCCTTCCTTCCAGTCTGGAATGTCACTCTTTGCTGTTTCTCCTCCCATCACTTTGACTATACTTTTTTGATTTTCAACACCACCTTCTTATTTCTTTCTTTTTTTTTTTGAGTTGGAGTCTCACTCAGTTGCCCAGACTGGAGTGCAGTGGCTGCTCCCAGCCACCGCAGCCTCAACCTGCTGGGCTCTGGCAATCCTTCCGCCTCAGCCTTCCAAGTCGCTGGAACTACAGGCGTGCTACCATGCCCGGCTAATTTCTTTTTGATTTATTGTAGAGATGAGGTCTCGCTTGCCCAGGCGGGTCTCGAACACGCGGGCTTAGGCAATCCACTCACCTCAGCCTCCCAAAGGCGCGGGATTACAGGCTGAGCCACCGAGCCCTAATTTTCTGATTTATTGTAGAGATGCCCAGTCTTTCTGGTCCTTAAATGTTTGTCTTTTCAGAGCTCTTGAAATCTTCTCCTTCATTGAAAATCTCGACCCAGCTCCAGGACTTGAGCTAACACAAGAGCTGAAGTCTTTCATTACTATGAGGTAGGGTAACAATTTTTCTCCTCCATAATCCTTTTCCAGGAGTGCATATCCTCTCCATGATTAGAGCCCTACTCAACTCAAGCCAGGATAACTGGAGAAGGCCTTGATGAGGAAGAAAAAGGACAATGGTTTTTTTTTTTTTTAATGTAATAACAGAGTTGTCTTGGCCAGGCACGGTGGCTCAACCTGCAATCCTAGAAATTTAGGAGGCTGAGGTGAGAGGAATGACTGAGCCCAGGGGTTTGAGACCAGCCTGGATAACTTGGTAAGATCTCGTCTTTACAATAAATTACAAAAAACTAGCCAGGTATGGTGGTGTGTATCTATAGTTATAGCTACTAGGAAGGCTGAGGCGGAAGGATCACCTAAGCCCAGCAGGTGGAGACTGCGGTGGCTGTGAGCGTGCCCACACTGCACTTCAGCCTGGGAGACAAGAGTAAAACTCCAACTTAAAAAAAAAAAAAAAAAAAAAGAAGTTGTCTTGTAGAAGTTCTATCCAGTCCGGACTATTCATTTCCTCGAATAGTTAGAATATGATAATGGACCCGGGGCCAAGAGAAAGAAGCTGAACCTGGGACAGAAGAGGAGAAACAGGAAAGGAGGAGAAAAAAGAGGAGGTCTCTCTGCTGCCAATTAAACATGGACTTAAACAAGTTAATGGGGAGATAGAAAAGGAGAAAGAAACAGCTATTTTGGGCTATCTCCCAATTTTGTATATTCATGGCTAATGATAAAACTCTTCCTATGATAAATTGTATCATTCATAGAAAAGGCATTGGCATTTCCAGCTCATATCTATCTAGCTTCTAACTCTCTCCTGATACCCAAAGGCCATAGAAACCTCAAATGTCACAACTAAAACATATCCTCTCTCCGCCTTCCCCTTCATTCACTCCTCTCCTCTCCTGTAATGGAGTTGTCATCTCTCCACGCAGTATGGGTTAAATTATGTCCCTGACTCCCAATTTATATGTTGACGTGCTAACCCCAGCTTCTCATAATGTGACCTTATTTGGGAATAGGGTCATTGAAAATGTAATTAGTAAGTTAAGATGAAGTCATTAGGTTGAGCCCTAACCTAATATGACTGCTGTCCTTATAAAAATGGTAAATTTGGACACAGATGAAGAACATCATGTAAAGGTAAAATCAGAGATCAGGTGATTCTTTTACAAGCCAAGGAACCCTCAAGACTGCCAACACACCACCAGAAGCCAGGTGAGAAGCCCTGAACAGAGTCTATCTCACAGCCTCCCGAAGAAATCAACCCTTACTGACACCTTGCTTTTGGACTTCTAACCTCCAGAACTCTAAGACGATAAATATCTGTGGTCTAAAAACACCCAGTTTGTAGGACTTTGTCGTGTCAGCCTTGGCAGACTGATATACTACCCAGTGAAATTTTCTCTCCATGCCCTCTTCCCCATATCTAGTGACAAGATCCTGTCTGGCTAACCTCTAAAATGTCTCCTAGTTTCAGCCTCTACTCTGTTTCCATTGCCTCTGTAGACATATTGGGTAATTGGGTCCTCTGCAGGCACTGATGAAAGAAGATAGGAAGATGCAGTTGACCAAGGATAGGTCAAAGCTGATGCAAGAGAGAGAAGGTCTGGGATTCTAAAGGGACGTGTAAATGGTGGGGCTAAGGAGCAGAGGGAAAGGGTGCACCTAGCTGTGGGTGAGTTAAATATCAACTTGCCACTTGGTTGGAATTGCTGAGACTGCAGAGGCTGCATTGAATGCCAACGGGGTGGGGCTGGCCCAAGGCCAAGGCTCCCCTGGGCTTGTCCCCATGGCCAACTTTGGGGCTGGGCTTGCACCTGGGCTGTGTGTTGGCTGGGTGGAGATCTTGGGGAGACCTCTGTTACTGGGTTTCTCTAGGACATGATCACTGGGTGCGTTCCCCTAGGTCCCAGCTTTGTGAGGCTGCTGAGGGTGTTCTTTTTTAACAACTGCAAACCAAACCGGCTATTTGCCAATGAGCATCCAACATGGCAGTCCAAGATGTGTGAGCTGTGCGGGCCCTTGGCGTTCCCGGCCCCAGTGCCAGCTCGACCAGGAAATAGACTTCACAGTGGCTCTTGAAAATGGAGTCTAAACTTTAGGATCGAGAAATGGAAGGACCTGGAATAAGATACCTCCTTGGGCTCCCAGAAGGACGCTGAACAGCTGTGTTTGCCTTTCTCTTTATCCCACTACTTCTTCTCTCCCCCATCACCCCTTTCCCTATTTCCTTCTGCCTGTCTCCAACTTCCCCACCCTCTTTCTTCTCTCACTCCAGTAATCTCCCCTTACCACTATCTCCTTCATCCTCCATTCTTTCCCTAACCTTCCTTTGCCCCTTCTCTCCTCTGACCTTTCTTTCTTTTCTTTTCTTTTTTTTTTTTGAGTTGGAGTCTCACTCTGTCACCCAGACTGGAGTGCAGTGGCCGCTCCCGGGCACCGCAGCCTTGACCTGGTGGGCTCTGGCAATCCTTCCGACTCATCCTTCCAAGTAACCGGAATTATAGGCATGCGCTACCACACCCGGATGATTTTTTGATTTATTGTAGAGATGAGGTCTCGCTGCCCAGGCGGGGTCTCGAACCCGCGGGCTCAGGCAATCCACTCACCTCAGCCTCCCAAAGGTGCGGGATTACAGGCTGAGCCACCGAGCCGGCTCCTCTGACCTTTCTTTCTCCTCTGACTTCCCTCGTTCCCTGCCATTTTCCTCCCCCATTTCTCCCTCTCCCTACCTTCTCTTTCCCTTCGTCTTTCTCCCTCCCCTTATCTTTCCATCTCCCTCCTCTCTTCCTGCTCCCCTGTCCACCCTCCTTTTGCCTATCGCCTTCCCTCCTGCCACCCTGCCCCTCCCTCTATCCGCCACCTCCCGCTCCCCTGCACACATACACCCAGCAGTGTTTGCTTTTCTCCCGGATCCGGATGAAGAGGTTGTCCTGCCCATGCCCTGCCCTGCCCTACTTCTGGCAGCTGGGGTCTCACTTCATGGCTGAGAGTTCTGGGACTCAGGCTCCGGGGAAAGGGGCCCCTCTCAGCATCCGGGTCCTGCGAGCCCAGTATGAAGGCTTGAGAAGGCAGCAGAGGACCCAGGCCCACCTTCTGGTGCTCCCAAGAGGTAGGTCTGGGACGGTAGGAGGTGAGGAGCCGACGGTGGGAGGAATGGGTGGCTGGCTGCAGAGAGGCAGGACCAGAGCTCTGCTGGCCCTCCTGGTGGGGAAGAGATGAGGAGGCCAGTTCAGAGCTGCTCTGTTCAGCTGCCTCTCTCTCCACCAAAGAGGGGGTACGGGGGAAGGGGCGACTCAACCAGTTGCCTGACTGCCAGTGCTGTTCCTGGACTCTGCCCCATGTTCCGATCTTGCTCAACTGGCCAGCCTGGTGAGCCAGGCTTGGCCCCACTACTAGGTCAGGTGGTGTGCTGGGAGCTTGGCTTCCTGGCTGGATCTAACGGAGACACCTCCTATAAACTAGAGAAACTGGTTCTGGAGAAAAAAGACAGCATTCCCAAAAAGCTGGGAACTGGTTGGGCCAGAGGAAGCCCAGGGCTCAGGGACCCAGGAGGCAACCCAGGCTCATCTTGCCCCAACCAGCAGCCAGAGAGGTGTGATCAGACACACCGCATCCCCTCTTGCCACACACACACACCTTATGGAGAGAAGTCTCTTCTCTTTGGGAATTCAGATTTCATTCTGAGAGGGAGTTAGAAGCACAGGGCTCTGAAAGCAAGTGGCTGTCAAATGCCAGCCTTCATCCTCTAACAGAGAAGAATAGGTCAAGGGAGGAGGAAAGATGCCTGGAAAGGTCAAACCTGGGCCCTGAGAGTTTCTGTGGTTATTTGTACAGTTCAGTGCACTCATTGAGTGGTGAATCAGGGGCCAGGGGGACCTCACTGTCTAGAGCAGGAAGTGTGCTGGCATTTGGAGACAAAAGTGGTGCCTCAGAGCTAACAGAGCTCATCTCTCATTACTTGGGCTGTTGCCAGCCAGTGGTTTCTGATAGGACTAAACGGACACAGCCAAATAGCACCCATCTCTTCAGGGCATAATCTGAAAAGAGCTTAAATTTCTATCCCACCTTCAAGGGCACTTATTCATTCAGTCTTTCAACAAACATTTATTAGTTTAAACCCCTATCAAATGCAAATGCCATGTTTAACGCGCCTGAGAGTCAGACTCACAAATGCGATTGTTTAATAGGCATAATCCAAAGATGTCTCCAATTCAGCATGCCTTATAGAATTCACCAGTCCCTGTATTGGTACTTTCTCCTGCTCTTAGTAACTCAATGCTCCCTCTCCCATCTTTACCAGGTGATAAGTTACGTCAGGTTCATGCAAAGAGTGGTCAGGCATGATTTTCTCAGCAAGGACTTCTGACTCCCCTGGCTAGTCAGGGTCTTTCAGGACACTTCTAGCAGTTCTCAATTCCACATTCTTTATATATTTGTGAGAGGTGGCACCATGTAATGGAGTATAATGCATCGGGTCTTGGAGCAGAGCCTGAGTTTGAGTTCTGGCTCTGCCATGTACTTGCTAAGCAGCCTTAAATGACTTATATAAATTATCTGAGACTCAATTTCCTCATCTGTCAACTGGGAATAACTGTAGTACTAAAATCCTAGTGTTGTTGGAGGGATCAAATGAATTTGTATATATAAAGTTCCAACTCATCAGGGCTTGGCCGAGGACCGGATCATTTATGTCTCACTAGTCTGAGATAAAAGGGCACCTGAAGCATTTTGACTAAATGTAAAATAAAAGGTAGTTCTCCAGGGAGAAATCAGGGTAAGGTTAAAAAAAAAAAAGGTGAAAATGATGACAGGGAGGAAAAAGAGCTCTTGTGCCCTACGCTTTGGCAACAGGGCAGATGGTGGTGCTGATCGTTGAGATAAGGAATACAGGAGCAAAATTTCTTGGTAGGGAGAGACAAATTTATTTTTGAATATGCTCCATTTGAGAGAGTTGTCTGCAGACTTTACGAGTCTGAATCCCAGGAAAGGAATTTAGGCAGGAGATATAGACTTGGGGTCCTCAACAGATAGCTAGTGACTGAAGCCATGGGCATGGGTACGATTGTGACAAGTCAATGTATAAACTGAAAAGAAATTGGGATTAAAAACTAGAGTTCTAAAATTCACAATTATTTAAGTGACAAGTAGAGGAAAAGAAGCCTGGGAGGACAGAATCAAAATGATAAGAGAAAAATATCATTTAGTTAAAAAAGGAAAGAAATTCCAACACATGCTACAACATGGATGAAACTTGAGAACATAATGCTGAGTAAAATAAGTCAGTCACAAAAAGACAAATACTGTATGATCTCCTTTAAATGAGGTATGTGGGATAGTCATATTTATTTATTTACTTTTGAGTTGGAGTCTCACTCTGTCGCCCAGACTGGAGTGCAGTGGCCGCTCCCAGCCACTGCAGCCTCGACCTGCTGGGCTCCGGTGATCCTTCCGCCTCAGCCTTCCAAGTAACTGGAACTACAGGCAGGTGCTACCACGCCCAGCTAATTTTTTAATTTATTGTAGAGATGAGGTCTCGCCAAGTTGCCCAGGCGGGTCTCAAACCCACGGGCTCAGGCCATTCACTCACCTCAGCCTCCCAAGGCGCAGGATTACAGGCTGAACCACCGAGCCCGGCTGGATAGTCATACTTTTAGAGACAGAAAGTGGAATGGTGGTTGCCAGGGACTGAAGGCATGAGAGTTATTGTTTAATGGGTACAGAGTTTCAGCTTGGGAAGACGAAGAATTCTGAAGATCAGTTGCACAATGTGAACGTACATAACACTACTGAACGATATATTTTTAAATGGTTAAGATAGTAAATTTTATGCTATATGTTTTTACTGTAATTAAAATATTTTAAGGTATAGAATAAAATCAAATGTTATTAATGCCATGAAGTGAAGCTGGTGAGGGATTTTAGAAGATAGTGATCCTCAGTGTCCAAGGAAGCAGAAAGACCCAGGAAGACAGAGTGACCATTGAGATTGGGTTCCTACTAACACTAAATCTAATGTCTGAAGATATGGGGTTGCATTTAAAAGAGAAGGAATTCTGGGAGCAGATTAATGGAAGGAAGTGTTCTGAAGTTGGTGTTCTTCACGCTGTCTTTTTTTGAGTTGGAGTCTCACTCTGTCGCCCAGACTGGAGGGTGGTGGCACGCAGCCTCGATCTACTGGGCTCTGGCAATCCTTCCAAGTAGCCGGAACTACAGGCACACACTACCACTCCCGGCTAATTTTTGATTTATTGTAGAGAAGAGATCTCACCAAGTTGCCCGGGCTGGTCTTGAACCCCTGAGCTCAGGCAATCCTTTAGCCTTGGCCTCCCAAAGTGCTGGGATTACAGGTTGAGCCACCGAGCCCGGCCTCACACTATCTTATTGTTGGATGGATCTAGGTTCTAAAAATGTAATTCCAAGTAGCAGCAACCTTTCCCTGTCTCAACACAAGGGCACCAGGGGACCTTGAGCTACTTCCAAGTCTATGAAGCCTAGTTACCCCCAATCGTTGATGTCCAAAAGGCATATGCTTTTGTCATATTCTGACAGTGTGTGACTCATCTCATGTAGAAAAGGGATTCGGGTCAGGACTTGTATCTGGCCTGGGTATTTTCTATGTACTTTTTATTTAACGCACTCAACAGCCATGTAAGGTAGCTCTTCTTTTAAGATCTCTATTTTATGGAAAAGAAATGGAGCCTGGGCTCTCCCAGCAAGTCAGTGATGCAGTCAGAACCAGAACTCGCATCTGCCTGACTCTGACTTGATGAGAAAGACTCCACAAGAGGGCACCAGGATTTACGGTGAGCTCTGATTCTTTTTTCTTCCTTGAGTCGCTTTACTACTCTCTTCGCTCTTCTCTCCATCCCCTATTTCATCCCAGCTGAAGAGAAAAATCAAGGAGCAGCTCAAAATGCCCTTTCCTGAACCTGTATCTGAACCTGGAGAATTACGAAAGCAAGTAAGCTGGGCTTAGTGGCTCAGCCTGTAATCCCGCGCTTTGGGAGGCTGAGGTGAGTGGATTGCCTGAGCCCGCGGGTTCGAGACCTGCCTGGGCAACTTGGCGAGACCTCATCTCTACAATAAATCAAAAACTAGCCGGGCGTGGTAGCACACCTGTAGTTCCAGTTACTTGGAAGGCTGAGGCAGAAGGATCGCCGGAGCCCAGCAGGTTGAGGCTGCACAGCCACTGCACTCCAGTCTGGGTGACAGAGCGAGACTCCAACTCAAAAAAAAAAAAAAAAAAAAAAAAGCAAGCAAGTAAATAATTAGGACGTTCCCTCCATCCCTAGTCCCTGACTTACCCAAACCAAAACAAAGCAGATTTTTTTAAATATGAGATTTCTCTGTTCTCTTCTGACAATTATCTTAATCCGCTTTTGCTTGGACAGTGAGGAGAAGGCCCCGTTCCAAAGGTGTAAATGGCACTGAAACAGAAAGCTCACGGCATGATTCTCAGCAGGATCTGCTCTGGGGTCAGGGTCCACGTGTACCTCTCAGCCAACTCTCGTTCCTTGACCTCTGAACCACAGGTTGGAACTGACCATTGAGCAGCTCTTGCTACCGATGCTACCAGTGCTGTCTGTCCACTTTGGGTCCTTTCCTCCTAGAGTCATGATGGGAGAGGATACCAGTTGCTTGGTTTTTTCAACACGTCTCCCTCCTTCCTTGTTTTCAAATATGTAAATTGCATTTTCAATATTTGCAAAGGTTGTTGTTCATGCCTGAAAATAATTTTAAAGAAATAATGCAGTTACAAAACAGGAGCAAATCTTCAGAGTCTTGCCGCTATAATCAGTGTTTATAGGACTGTGGTTGTTTGCAGAAATGGCCACATCTGGTCATTGTCCCTTTTGCATTCCTGGAACTGGAGCTCAAGAACTTCCTTCTAACTTTATTTCTCCAACATCTTCTCCCCACTTGTGCTATGCACTTTGTTACCTCCAGGGCCGCCTGTGGTGACAGGTGCCAGAACACTCAAGTGAACTTAACTGACATTTCAGAGGAACCCCAGGCTGGTCACAGACCTGCTTTCTATAGGAAAATGCCTTTCAGTCATCCCCACCACCACTGTCACTGCCGCCAAGAGCTGACAACGAACTATTGTATCCCACAAAATAGTAAGAAAAAAATGCCCCTGAGAAACAGGAGAGACATTGCTCCACCTTCTCAGCCCTGAAGCCAGTTCAGAGAAGCAGTAGATGCTGCAAATGTCTTCCCAGAGCAGTGTCTGTGGAATAGAAGAAGGACAATGGCCAGTTTTCTGAAAGGAGCTGCTTCAAGGCACAGCTCCTCCCTCCTTTGCCTTATTTTCAGAATTCTAGGGCACAAAGCTCCATAAGTTTCCACTTGTGCGTGTCTATGAATCCATCTGTGTATGAGTACGCGTGGGCCCTCAAAAAATAATTCCCAACCTCCTCCCAGAGTTCTACTCCCTCACTTCAGTTTCTGACCCCTCTGTTCTGCTTGAGTTTTTCCATAGTGTTGATTGTCAACTCAAATTTTATTATAATATGTTCATTTACTTATTGTCTTTCTACTCCACCAGGACACATCCATGAAGGTGTGGGTTTTGTCATAATGTTCCCTGCTGTAACCCTGGGACCTAGAATAAATAATGCCTGGCACACATTAAGTACTCCATAATATTTGTGGGATGAATGAACGTGGCATTATATATATGGAGGGGAGGATGCATATGTGTGTGCGCTTGTAAGTGAGACCATGTGTGCACACACATGCAATATAATGAGTACCTTCTGGATATGGCCTTCATTCAGCTTGAAAGTTCTGGGACTTCCCCCGCTCCCGAGTGAGAGCTGCCTGTGTTCCTTCCAGTAATGACCCTGCTTGTGCTTTCTTTTCTTAGGAGGAAATACATCTGTTCCCGCTGAATCCATGATCAGCACTGTTTGGATTAATAAGGAGAGAAGGAGTTCGCTGTCCCTGGGAGAGGCAGATCCTGAGGTGGAGGGGATGCTGGATGAGGCTGCCCGAGGCTGTCTTCAGGAGTCTCCCTGGCGCACACATCTAGAAATGCATTGTTTGGTCCAAACCTTCCCCCAGGAAACCCATCATCAAGTAGAGCATGAGGGCAAGCTTGTGGAGTCTGACCAAAGGCTTCCTCCAGAAGGAGACACAGGCTTGTTTGAAAACAATCAGATAACTCAGCGAGGAGTCAAACTCCCAGAGGAAGCCCAGCATCAATGCCAGCTGGGTAACACCCAAACAAATGCAGTAGGATCTGCCTTAAAATTCAGCATTCAGTGCCCTTCTTCCATAAAGAACCCACACAGGTCTGGCAAACCTGGTCACTATCCATTTCCCCAGAGGAAAACTCCCAGGATCTCCCAAGCTGCCCGGAACCTGGGCTTATATGGTCCAGTGTGAAGTTTTCTATTCAGTCAGATGTCTCAGCCTTGAAGTCATCTATGGCCTCATCAAAAGACCCGGGAGGCAGAGCCAAAACTAGAACCCCTAGTTTTGAGAAAGAACTGGACTAACCCAACTGTAGGAATTACGGGAAATGAACTTCACAGTGGGAATGTAGTTTTGTCCTTCAAAAAATAAGAGAGCGCCCAGGCGGGATTGCTCAAAACTTTGGATGAAAGAGGACTGCCTGATCAATGCAACCCTATTCTGACATTGTTATGGGGCCCCAAAGCCCGTTCTTTGGCAAAGTAATGGAAGTGGAGAATTCTGAAACATAAAACAGGGACTCTGGCCAATGGAATGCCTCAGCAGTGCTCAATATCTTCTGATGATTTCCCACATATTCTAGAGAAGATGAGCTTTGACAATTCAGAACTTTATTCTGGTTGCTGTGTTGTCTGGGAACCATATCACTTTGAAGTCACTACTTTCATTGGTAGTGATCACACCATTTCAGCCTGAACCTCCTAAAATATGGTCATCCTGGGTAAAGAAGGTCGAATCAATGCTACTTACCATTGTGTGTGTTTGAGATGTCTTTAGGAAGGGCTGGTCACCTCCTACTGAGACTACATATTCCAGTTTCATTGTAGATTTATTTTCTTCCTTTCTTCCTCCCTTAATTCCTTCCTTACTTACTTCTTTCCTTCCTTCCTTCCCTTCTTCCTTCCTTCCTTCCTTCCTTCCCCTTTCTGCCTTTCTTCCCTCTCTCTCTCTTCAAATTAACTTCTTATTAAAAACTACTGATTATTGAAAATGTATGGTGATGGGAGGCTGGGAAAAATATATATATATTCCTGCTTGGAAATATGCATTCCACCACAAACCCTTTTCAGCCCAACTAGGATCACTCAGATACTTCCTGGGTTTAAAAATGTTTAAACCTAAAACAAAGTGAAGCAGGTGTTAGTTTAGTGATAAGGAAAAAAAATGTCTGCTTAATGTTTAACTTTAGTAATGATATTTAAACATGCCCAAGGTGCCTTTCCCTCATATCAGATTCTTTCTCTCTAACGTTTTACTCATATCTCTGCCCCCCATGGTGATCCAATCCTGCCCAACCAGAGCTAATAACTAAAAGTGTCATTACCTACCAAAAATATGCAAATGCCTGCTCCTTGGACCACCCAGAAATGTATTCCAATTTGTGAATTCATTGTGATTCCCTTTGTAAATAATAAGATTCAGTTGTTTTTTAATACTCTATTGAATAAGAAGAAAAATTTTTCAAAAAACTTTGTCCTTTGCGTTTGTTTTTTTAAAAGTTCCACACGCCACCTCTCTGTCTACAGTGTGTTCCTTACTTCAAAGGTCCTACAGGTCTGGCAGCAGGTCCAGGGCACCTCTGTCCTGCCTACAAGATGATGGGCGGTGCATGGACTGTGAAGTCAGCTGACCTGGCTTTCAATCCAGCCATTCTTGATGTAAGATTTGGCAAGTGACTTAATCTCTCAGCTTTGATTTCATCATCTACAAAATGGAGGCGATAATACTCACTTTTGAAAGGACTAGGAAGAATGTGTGTAAAAGTTCCTGGCACTCTCAGCAATAGGCCGCAATCACTATTTTTAAAAGTTCATGGCATCTCCTCCTTTGCCTCCCACTCAGGCTTCTGCCCCCTGCAAACTGCTTCTGCTCCCATAAAGATTGAAGATCACTAGCCACCTCTTCCTCTCCAAATTCAGTGACTTCTTCTAAATCTCCTCTTTTATCTGGCCAACTACCATGACCATTACCATTCCCCTCCCACTCCTCATTTAGTTTGGGGATCTCCCTTACCAGTCTATGAACTGATTCATCTTATTGCCCCAGCACTCAGAATAAGGCCTGGTTTATAGAGCACTCAACACATGTAGAAAATGAGTGCCCCATCCAATTTTATCCTCTCACACACAGCCCAACTCTTCCCCTCTCCCCTTAATGTATAGAATCTTCCAGGTTAAGGTGTGGGTTTTTAATTTTCCTTTGGCATGGTCTCTCATAGAAGTCAAAACAGAACAATGAGAAGAAGTAAGAGTATGCCAGAATGGCTGGGTTCATACCTGTAGTCCTAGCTCCTCAGGAGGCTGAGGTGGGAGGATCACTGGAGCCCAGAAGTGGGAGACTGCAATGAGCTATGATTGTACTACTGCACTCCAGCCTGGGTGACAGAGCAAGACCCTGTCTTTTAACAACAACAACAAAAAGAGTGTACCAGGAAGAGGGTACAGGGTGGGTAATGACCCTGATGGAAAAAAGATCCTGTTGTGTTCTGGGAGCTGGAATAAAGTCAGTGAGATTTAAACATAGCAGTGAAGGGACCGAGTATATACAAGGCCTTGTGTCAATCAAGGTTTGCTGCTGTAACAAACGACCCCAAATCTAACAACAGAAGCTTATATTTCACTCATAAAAAGTCCACTCTGGATTTGGGCAAGCTTCCAGGACAGCTTTCCTCCATATATTGTCAGCAATATCATTCCCTATACTTTCATATCTTTTTTAATTTTGATAACTTAAAAGTTGTTTTGTCTGATATTAAGAACATGACCCTTGCCTTCTTTTGTGATTCATTCACCTGGATATTCATTTTCCATCCTCTAACTTTGAGTCTGTGTGCACTCCTTGTAGCTTCCTGGATGTAGCAAATTATTGGGTCATGGTTTTTTATCCAGTTTGTCATTCTGTGTCTTTTCAGTGGTACATTTAGTCTATTCACATTCATGCTGATTATTGAAATGTGATTGTTTATCCCCATCATGAGGTTCTTTTTTTTATTTCAATGACCAAGGTTAATGATTTATTCATTTTATTTTTTATTAAATTTTACTTTTTATTTTATTAATTTTTCATTTTAAAGATGTGGGGTACAATCCAGGGTTAGGTATACAAATGTTCATTATGCAGGTACCCTTGTTGATAAGGTGTGACCTCCTTCCCCAGGCAGATTCCCACTACTGCCAATCCTACCTCCCTGCCCGGCCACACCCCTGCAATTTCCCTACTGCAAATCCTTTTCTTATGGTATTATGATAGTTGTTCATGAGGTTCTTATAAAGTTTTTCTTTGTTAGTTTTCGTTCAACTTTTGGGTTGACATATGTGTGTGTTTTCAAGTTTGCAGTCACAACGTATTCTCTGTTGATTCTGTGTTCTCCTGTTCTCTTGGGAAGTGTGCAGTCATTCTTTTTTTTTTTTTTTCCTTTCTTCTGTGCATAATACCTTAAGAAAGTGACTGATAGTAATGGGATACTGCCGGAGTTAGGATGGTGACACAACAGCAATAAGCCTACTTGATTTCAAACCAGGCAAAGTAGGGATCAAAGGGAGACCCAGACTTTACCTGTATGATGTCCACTTGTACACCTAATCCTGAATTGTACTCCATATCTTTAAAATAAAATATTTTTTAAAAATTAAAATAAAGGAAATTTTAAAAATAAAATAATAGTGATAAACCAAATATCAGATCACTTTTGTTCACATTTTGTTCATGCTTTAAGTCACACAGTCAGATCTCACTCCAAAGTTTTGAAGAAATGCAATCATCCCCTTGCCTGGAAGGAGAGAAGAAATGGAGACCGGGCTGAGCAGCTGGGCTGACTGACCCAGTAGATGGAGTCAGGTCAAAGAGGGCCTCATAGGCATCAAACAGCAGTGAATTTCATTCTGAATACAGTGAGTAGCGAGTGAGGGGTTTCCATACTAAAATGACTTGATTTGCAGTTTGATCAGATGACTCTGGGCTTTTTATAAAATTGAGAGTCAAGTTAAGAAGCAATGTCAGGTGAGAAATGACCAGGGCAGGTTTGATGGGAGAGATGCTATTTGCTCAAGCAAGGGCAGGAGCAGAAGAGATAGAGAAAAAAACGGATATATTTGATGCATATTTTGCAGACAGAATCAATAGGATTTGCTAAAGGAAATCTATAAGTTCAATTTGAAGAATATTAGGTTTGAGATGTCTGTGAGACACAAATGAAAATATCATTGAGAGGATAAATGAGGCTAGAGTTTTGGGCTAAGGATATGAATTTAGGGATTAATATGTGGATTACTTAAAAGAATGAAAAAGGATGCTTCCCTGTGCAGACTGCAGAGAGAAGGCAGAGTCCAGAATGAGTCCTGAAAACCCCCAATTTACTTAGGAAGAGATTTTCTACTCCTTTCTTAGAAGAGGTGGGGTTGAGAGAGAAGGTGGCAGTGAAGGACACTGAGAAGGAGTGAACAGAGAGCAAGGAGAACCAGGAGGGTGTAGGGTCACAGAACTCAAGAAGAAGAGTTAGTACAAGACAATGTACAGGTCATTCCCCTAATTGAAAACCTCCCAGGTGTGGTGGCTCAATCCTATAATCTCAGCACATTGGGAGGCTGAAGTGAGAGGATCACTTGAGCCCAAAAGTTGAAGACCAGCCTGGACAAAATAGCAAGACCTCATCTCTACAAAAAAAATTTTAAAATTAGCCAGACATGGTAACATGCACCTATAGTCCCAGATGCTGGGGAGGCTGAGATGAAAGGATCAACCGAGTCCAGGAGGTCGAGGCTGCAGTGAGCTGTGATTGTGTCACTGCACTCCAGCCTGTGAGGCTGTATCATGGCAGCCCCAAATCAGACAGGGTGCTCTCATAATGTTTATCTATTCCAAAGAAATCATCTGGTTGACAGATTGGTAAAGGTATGGCTTTATTATTAGTTATGGTAGGGAACCGATGGTGGCTGGTCAGTATAAGGTTTTCTGTACCCCAATGGACATGAGGAGAGATTGTATACCCCCAGTGTAGGAAAGGAAGCACATATTACATGCCAAGAAGAATAAACAATTATGTTTTCTTTTGGAAATTGTCTTGAGTTTGCAGATATGCATAACTTCAAGGGCATTTCAACCTTGGCCAGGGGCCATCCTTCAGTCAGAAGACAGTTATAAGCAGCGGAGGGGGAGTGGGGCACATGTTCTGTATTTACACAACAGAGTGAGAACTTGGCTCAAAAAAATAAAATAAAATAAAAATAATTTTTAAAGGCCTGTCAAAATTATATCTGTCTCTCAGCAAGCTCTAGGGCGGTGGCTCTCAAGCTTTGGCGTGCATCAGATTCACCTAAAGGACTTATTAAAACACTGAGGGCTGGCCCTCATCTCCAAAGTTCCTAATTCAGTAGGTGGATTGGAGATTGGAGGGTAAGAATTTGCATTTCTGACCAGCTCCCAGGTGATGCTACTGGTCTGGGAACTTTGAGAACCACTGCTGTTGGGGGTATGACTGACATACAAAACTGGCGATTCTTAGAATGTGGGGTCTTTCATGCCTCTTGTTTTCAGCTGTGGATTATAGACACTATTTTGGTAAAGAGTGGGAAGACCTTACTGACACCACAACTACCCTGTGATAATAATTATTCACCTGCCCCAACCCTCATTTCTTACAGATGGTGTGGGGCTGTGGTCAGACACGGACACAGTCATCAGTTAACCTGTGCCTCAGTTGAGTGGAAGGATGGTGCCTCTGCTTTTTAATGGGAATTAAGTCCTGCCTTGGGTCCCCAGGCAGAGGGTAGGATTTTCTTTCAGAAGCTGAGCTGCTGAGCTGTTGATTGAACGTAAGGGTATACCAAAACTGCAGCCATTTTCTAAGTCCAAAACTTCCTCTTCCTGGGCTTTTTTTTTTTAATCAGAGTCTCACTGTCACCCAGGCTGTAGTGCAGTGGTATGATCACAGCTC
The DNA here is from genome assembly GCF_000164805.1 of Carlito syrichta. Lineage (NCBI taxonomy): Eukaryota > Metazoa > Chordata > Mammalia > Primates > Tarsiidae > Carlito > Carlito syrichta. The sequence continues at coordinate 295,707 of NW_007252947.1, forward strand.
ACCAAAGCCTCAACTTTCTGGAGTCAGGCGATTCTTCCACCTCAGTCTCCTGAGTAGCTGGGACTACAGGTGCACACTACCACACCCAGCTAATTTTTTTTTTAAACTTTTTAGTAGAGACAAGATCTCACTATGTTGCCTAGACTGCTCTTGAACTCCTGGGCTCAAGCAATCCTCTCACCTCAGACTCCCAAAGTGCTGGGATTACAGGCATGAGCCACTGTGGCTGGCCCTTCCTGGGCATCTTAATTCCAGACAGAATATATAGAATAAATATGGCAACTTGACTGTGGCTATATCCCAGCCCTCTTGCTGGGCACTCAGATTCCTTTGGAGCCTCTCCTCTAGGGAATCAGCTGCATCCACTGACACCAACTTAAATTAAGGTCCTTGCATAGAAAAGTGTTTCTTTCACTTTCTCACAAACTAGTGCTTTATTAGCACCTATGTGCATGTGTGTGCATGTGTCGGGGGGGTCCCCAAGTGGTTGATGGAGGAGGTTGATGGGGAGGCGTGGAGGGAAGGGAGCCAAGAAGTCCAATTCCTTCCCTCCTTGGGGAGCTACAGTCAAACCCTCCCTCCAAATGTCACACTCATCCAGGACATGCCCCCGTGGCTGTGGGAGAAACGAATCCTCAGAGAGGGGCTGGGTCACACCCGCTACTACCATTACTACTTAATACTTTCTGGCTTGTCCCTTTTTTGACAAAAATAATATTAATTTTGAAAAAAAATAATTCATACTTGCTTTTCTTGGGTTTTGAGAGAGGCATCTGAAATTCTTTAAGTCTCAAAAAATTATAAATCTTGGTACCTCTGCCCTCAGGTTCCTTCTTCAGGGACCCTTCTTCTGTCCACCTGATTTGCTCAAAAAAATCTCTGTACCCCAACTTGTGAGTAGGGGCATTCCATACTTCAAGTAAATAATTCTAACAAGGTTACATAGCTTGCTCATGGTTACATAGCTAGCACATTACAAAAAGAAGCATCATACTCAGGCAACCACATTTCAGAGTCTAAACTCTTCAGTGTATTAAACTGTCTTCTTCCAACTCCTTTCCTTCCTTTCTTTCTACATCATCACAGATAGGAACCCTGGCCCCCAAAATTTTTGAATTGAAACTGCCACTGGTGAAGTCGGCACCTCTCACTGGAGGCCAGAGAGAACCACATGGCCTTTCCTAAGTACTCCTTCCTAAAACCTAGCTTTTCCCCAGCCTCTGGGGCTCTGGTTAACCCGCTTGCATTCTGTCACAAACATTCTTTTAGGCCAATTCCTTGTTGTTGAGAAAGATTCACTCACCACCTACTTTCAGCATTTTCTGTGTGCACATAAATTCCTGAGATCTTTTCACCTTCTGTGACCGGATTTTTCCCACAGCTAACAAGCAACAGTCTTCCTAGAAACAGAAAGTTCAAGGAACTGAACTAGTAATTTTATTTCTTGGCCTTGGGTTTGTGACAATTACATACACCCACACTAATATTACTCCTTTTATCTCTTCTTTGCCTGTTCACTGATGACTCCACCACCCTGTTTGAATCTACCCCAAGTTCCTCAAATCCAGGTTCATAATCAAGATTTGGTAGCATGCCAGCCCCTCAGTTCTGGCAGAGAAATAGGAGGAAGAAGTTGGTCATGGTAAACACTGTGTCTTCTGCCAATCCAAACTCCAAGTGCTCTTAAGATGGGCCTGAACTGGCTCTCAAAACCAGTCTCTGCCCCAGACACAAGTTAGCAAGTGTTCTCCCAATGCAGGGGCTGCTTCTCTTCACAAGAAACGCAGACACCCTGGTGGTTGGAGAGTTCTGAGAGTGACTGCCTATCTGTCCCCTGCCATGCATCCTTGTCTCTGCCAGTCTCAGATTCCACTTGCCAGATTCTCCCTCAACACTGGAGCATTGCTCTCCCTCACCCCTTCCTTCCCCCCCCCCTTTTTTTGCCGTCTTCACATAGTCTGTATTCCTCGTGTTTCTCTGACCCGAGTGGGAATTTTGGAGGTTGAGTTTGGGGTATGTTTTCTTTCAGCCCTGGGTTCAACTGGAAGCGGAGAAGGTATCTTTTTTGAATCCCCCAACCAGGCCCCAAAGATGGACCCACAGAGCCCAGCAGGATGTTAGATGATGTGGAGAGTCCGGCTGCACCCACCGACTGCAGAGTAGCCACCAGAGTGCCCGCAGCAACTCTGCCCCCATTGGCGATGTCCACAGCGGACATCATCTTGGCTGCCATGGAGGAGGTGGCAATTCCTGCCCCAGTGAAGCCCAAGGCACTGAGCACCATGGGCATAGCCCCCACCTCCAGGCTCCTCCAGGGCTCCTCCAACTGCAACAGTAGCTGCCCATTCTAGAGAGTGAGAGAGACAGAGGTAGAGAGACAGACAGAGGAAAGAGAGAGAGAGAGAGAGAAACAGAGAGAGGGGGGGGGGAGAGAATCTGCTCTCCTCTTAAAGCACTGTCCGCACTATATGTGGCTACATTTACAACATGAAGACTGAGGGAGATGTCCTTTAAATCCCAGAATCCCAGAATTTTCTCATGCTACATGCTGGCAAGATTGGTGGGAAGACCCCTAACCAGCCAGGCACCACTACCAGTCCCCAAAAAGTGTGTGTGCAGGGACACTTCGAACAAGTGGATACTGTGGCAAACTCCTAGTAAGTTGGACCAAACTTACACGAGCTGTGTGAGGTCTTCTTTGGTCCCTCTAGCCTTAGGCTCAGACCAGGGTGACCCTTATCCTTCTAAGGCCGTGCTTCTTTCTCAATGCTGACTGCACAAGAGAATCATCAGGAAGCTTGGAAAAGATTTCATCAATGCCAATCTCTGGAGTAGGGCCTGAGCATTGCTATATGCATATTTATTTTGATCAAGGCATGAATTACGTAAAGTATAAGAAGTGTACTAATCTTGAGTATGTAGCTCAAAGACTTATTTTCATACATACACACTTATTTTCACAGATACAGATACACTCACATGTGACACAGATCAAGATATGCATTTCCACCATTCTAGAAAGTTCCCAAGGCTGGGCACCGTGGCTCACACCTATAATCCCAGCACTTTGGGAGGCCGAGGTGAGAGGATTGCCTAAGCTCACGGGTTCGAGATCAGCCTGGGCAACTTGGCAGGACCTCATCTCTACAATAAATCAAAAAATTAGCCGAGCATGGTGGCACATGCCTGTAGTTCCAGTTGCTAGAAAGGCTGAGGCAGAAGGATCGCCTGAGCCCAGCTGTGGTGGCCATGAGCATGCCACTGACCTCCAGCCTGGGCAACAGAGTGAGACTCCAACTTCAAAAAAAAAAAAAAAAGTTCCCTTCAGTCTCTTCCCAGTAATCAATGACAACTTATTTTTCTGTACTCCTGTTTCCGTTTTTTGCCATATGAATAAAGCTAGTATCCTTGTTACATGTCCTGTGGTGGGCATTTGTTTTCATTTCTCTTTAAATCCACCTCCTCTTTTTTGGACAGATGCCTGTCTGGGTGGTCTGATCTTGAGAATGGGTATCTCTCTGAAAGTTCCCCTGGTGATTCTAAGATTCTGGTGTGTGATCAGCCTTGAGGCCCACTGCCTCACAATCACACTGGCTGTAAACTGAGGCACAAAGTTGCTTAATGGATAGAGGCTTCTCTGTGAGGTTGAGCCCAGAACTTGTCAGAATCTTCATGCTCCCTCTCCTTTGTGAGGAACCCTTATTTCACTTGACTTTCCAGGGTGGGGAGAAGGAGTTGAGGAGACCCTGGGAGGGAGGCAGCCCAAGTCTATTTCATGGCACCAGCTCTGTGGGTAAAAATAAATAAATAAATAAATAAATAAATAACGGAGTGATCCAGATGAAACTCTCTGAAAAAGCAAATTGACCAGAAGAGCCTTTGTTCCTTCTACCAACTGGTAGGTCTCAATAGGAGGCCCTATTGTGTCCTTAAGAACCACCTCAGAGGACCCTTTGGGGATGAAGTAATAAGGGGAGAGATGACCCCGAGCTTCCTCATCAGGGCCAACCTGTCTGCTCTTCATCATTACAGGGAACCAGAAGTGTGTGGATAACCTTACACACTGGAGATTTTTCTAATTTCAGCATTATTCCTGAGATACGCTGCAAGTCATTTGAATCGGTGATTACACATTGAGGCAGGCTTCAGGGCAAAGTCCTGGAATGATTTGAACAAGAAACTCCTGAAAGACATCGCTGTGGAATTTAGCCAGAAGTGAGGAGGATGGGCAAAGAGTTATTTTCAGAGTGTTTTTAAGACACTTTAAACATTTTAGAGTGATTAAATTCAGAGTGATTAGGAGTTGCCAGTGGAATCCCACCAAATCACCTCTGGTCTGGCTCAGTTGTTCTAAACTGTGTTTTGTGGACCAGCAGCATCGGCTGGAAACATGTCACAAACAAAGATTCTCTGGCCCCACCTAGACCCACTGACTCAGAAATGGGGGAGTGAGGCTCAGCAATCTGTTTTAGCAAACCCGCTAAAACTGATTTTTTTATTTATTGTAGGGATGAGGTCTCACTGCCCAGGCAGGTCTCGAACCCTCACATTCTGATGCACATTCATGTTTAAAAACCACTCCTCATGTATAGGCTACCCTCTGCTTTTATGGGTGATCAGTATGGACAGGTCATATTTGGTAGGTTTTTCTTTATGGACTTTTTTTTTTTAAGTAAAAATATGTCCCTTAACATCCCAAGAACTTGCACAAAGACACAGAGAACCGTTCACTAGTTTTAGAGAGGCTGTGCTATTCTAACAAATTCACTTAGTAACTTTCAGACTCTTTAAAAAAAAATCAGATCTAAAGAATGGCAGTTCTAGCCGGGCTCGGTGGCTCAGCCTGTAATCCTGTGCCTTTGGGAGGCTGAGGTGAGTGGATTGCCCGATCCCGCGGGTTCGAGACTCTCCTGGACAGCGAGTCCTCATCTCTACAACAAATCAAAAAATCATCTGGGCATGGTAGCGCATGCCTGTAATTCCGGCTACTCGGAAGGCTGAGGCGGAAGGATCGCCGGAGCCCAGCAGGTCGAGGCTGCGGTGGCCGGGAGCGGCCACTGCACTCCAGTCTGGGCGACAGAGTGAGACTCCAACTCAAAAAAAAAAAAGAATGGCAATTCTGTTAGCCTCTGCTGAGGGAGGAGGTGGCAGGGTGGAAGAATCACCCCCTACCAGTCCCCACAGGAAGGGCACAGAGAGTCCTCTCCTTTATTGCAGCAGACTCTGTCCTCTGGCTGTGGAGCTCTCAGTATGTTTGCTTGCTGAGTCCAGGCTGGCATGGTGTGATTAGCAAGTAAACAGAGCCTATGTGCCAAGAGAGGACATGCGTTTTCCAGGTACCGAGTGTTCCCTGCATGCCAGACTCTGTGCTGAGACACAAGGGACAGACACAGAGAAAGTCAGGCACTTTGATCTTAGGGAGGATAACAACATTTAAACACATTGAACAGGCACAACTCATGGGTTATGCCTGAGTCAGTTCAGGCTGCCATAATCAAATACCATCAACTGGATGACTTATAAACAACAGAAATTTATTTCTCACAGTTCTGGAGGATGGGAAGTCCAAGATCAATGCGCCAACAATTTTGGTGTCCAATGGGCACCCACTTCCTGGGCCCCAGGTTTATTAGGTAGAGACAAGAGATCTCTTAGGGCTTTTTTAAAAAATAATAATAATAAGGGCACTAATACTATCCATGAGGGCTCCACCTTCATGACCTAATCACCTCCCAAAGGCTCCATCTCATAATACCATCATATCTAGGGTCAGAATTTCAACATAGGAATTTTGGCAGGGATATAAACACTCAGCCCTTAACAGAAGATAATTATAAACAATTTTATTTTTCCTTTGTGGCCATGGATGAAATTCATGACTGGGTCTATCATTTTTTGATCATTCATAGGAATGAAAATCACTCTTTTTAGTTCAGAACTTAAGTCCTGTACAGTGTAATTTAAAAAAAAAAAGTCCGCCTGCACTCCAAGGTAAAATTTTTTCCTCAGGAGCTCTGGGCTAGATGTCTACAGTGGGAAAAGATAGGAAGTTTGTTAGCTGCTCTCCCAGCTTGAGTTTCTAGCCCTCATTCCAAATTACTTAGAAAGGTCCCTGCACTCTCCAGGGTTAGCATAGGTTAATGACTGGGGGGAGGGGGTGCGGAGGTGAAGTAAGACCTTACTTGGTTAATACTGTCATGAGATGGACTGGGAAGGAATTAATGCTGACACTTTTTCTTTCCTGATTTTGGAAACTCATCTTCTCATGACTGGGATCTTTCATGGACATGAGAGGCTGCCTCTCTGCTCCTACTGGCTTCTTATAACCCATCTGCTGCTCCTTGGCAAGCAGGCATAAACCTCCAGCTTCTTTCTACTCTCTCCCCCTGCCATGCCCTCTAGACAACCCTTGTGTCCAGGACCTTAGAAATCTCACACCATCTCTTTTAAATGCCAAGCCCCTCTCTGCTCCATGCAACTCGCACTATGCTTTGTGCCCACAAATTCAGGAGATGGGGCCAACCTCATACAGCCATTAAGAAAACCTCCAAGCAGGGCTCGGTGGCTCAGCCTGTAATCCCACCAAGCCCAGCCTCCAACAACTTTTTAATTGAAAACTCCTGGTGTGGGTGAGCTTGAAAGTTATGTGTGAAGTTAAACAGAAAACTACCACATGTCCCCACAATTCCACTCTTAGGTATATAACCCAAAGTATGGAAAACAGGCATTAAAACAAGTGCATGCGTACCCATGTTCATAGCACTGTTCACAACAGCCAAAAGGTGACAACAACCCAAATGTCCATCGACAGATGACTGGACGAACAAAATGTGATCTGTCCATTTGATAGAATATTTTCAGCCATAAAATGTAATGACACACTGATTCACACTGCAACGTGAACGGACCTTGAAAGCATTATACTAAGAGAAAGAAACTCATCGCAAAAGGGCACATATTATGATTCCATTTATGGGCAATGTCGAAAATAGGCAGATTCGTAGAGACAGAAAGCAGCTTAGTGGTTGCCTGGGGCTGGAAGGAGGGGGAATGGGGAATGACTCTTTAAAGGGCATGGGTTTTCTATTTGGGACGATGAGAATGTTTTAGAACTAGATAGAGGTGATGGTTGTTTAACACTGTGAATGTACTGAATTGTCCCCTTTAAAATTGTTAATTTTATGTTATGTAAATTTCATCTCAATTAGTCATTATTTTTAAGAGTTTTTTTAAAGGTTATGTATGCTTGTTCAACACACACTCTGGTTTCCTCCTTTGACTAATCGGTTCACCTCCCTTCATCCCACCCACATGGTAAAATGGGGTACTTAGCTGTCTTATGTCTTCCTCCTCTGAGAGCCGGTCGATGGCCCCCTCACTTCTAAATAAGTGATTTGCTGTAGGACATCCTGCCCTGCACACACTCCTGAGATTAAGGGTCCGTTTTAAATGGGCTCCTGGAATGCTGCACTTTAATCTGAACCTTTCGCACCAAATTCACCTCTACTTTCTTGCTCCCCAAACTTATTCTTCTCCACTTTTGATGTAAGCTCTGATGAAACTGGGTTAAATCTCCCAGTGATAAAACTTCAAAGGAAAGCTCTGGTAGCAGAAGATTACTCATACTTGCCTCAAACTGCCCCATCTTCACTTTCCTCTGTCTGCCTGGAGCGGGCTTCATGCTTTTACATCTCACTTGCAGGTAGAAAAGATAACTTGAACTCTCTTTTGTAATGTTTATGGAGTCCAGAGAGTAAAGGTGAGATCCCTTATCACTATCCTTGGAATGAGCCTGTACCTCTCCAGTGCACCAGACCAATTGTCAAGGGCCAAGTACATCAACTAATGGTTTGGGTAATATCAAGCTTATGAGTATGAAGGTATATCATGAAGAACAGTGCATTAATTACATGTTAATTACCTAAAGTGTTCTATCACAGAACTCAAACAGGTTGCACTCAGACAGCTTTATTACAGGCAAAGGGTACAATACAGCAACTGCAGAAAGAAAAGCACAACAAAGGGATTTGGAGATCTTAGGCACAGGTGTCTTTGTCTTCCCGTTGCTGAGCCACAAAGGGCATACTTTGTTTTCAGGTCTCAAACACCACTCGTGCACATGCAAAGCACCTAAATACCAGAAACCCAAATTCTACTAGTGGTGGGGATCTCTTCTAGTGAGCTGGTCCTCTAGGCCAGTAATCCCCAACCTTTTTGGCATCAGGGACCGGTTTTGTGGAAGACAATTTTTCCATGAAGGGGGGGGATGGTGGGCATTAGATTCTCCTAAGGAGAGCACAAAACTAGATCCCTCACATGCACAGTTCACAATAAGGTTTGCGCTCCTATGAGAATCTAATGCCACTACTGATCTGACAGAAGATGAAGCTCCGCTTGCCCACAGCTCACCTCCTGCTGTGTGGCCAGTTCCTAACAGGCCACAGACCCGTACCGATCTGAGGGCTGGGAACGCCTGCTCTAGGCCATTCCAGCTACATGGCCAGTCTTAAATGTCAAAAACAAAAGCAAAACCCAGGTTCAACCAAAACCAGACATATGTTATAAACCCAAATATTATTACCAAGCATAACAGGTAGGCTGGTACATCTTTTCCTGAAACTACTCACGAACCCCTGGTTAAAACACATCATTTATCTTTAGTTCATGCATTCTATAGTATTAGCCGAGGATCACTATCGTGCTCCAGGCAGCTCTGGAGATAAGCATACAGTGAATCCCTACCAGCTGAGATGAAACCAGACCAAACAACATAGCAAATGTACAGAAATCTTCAGTTCAGTCTGCAAGGCTTGCGACTCAGAATTAGAGCTACAGATGCAAGTACAAGCAGCCATATGACCCCAAGAGACTCGGAAAAGCCCTGCATGGCCAAAGGACATCTGAACATAGCCAATGTATTTGCACCTGTGTGATTGTCCTCGTGGGCTTCACAGTGTCCCATGAGCCCCCACGAATCACACAACACTACTCTCTGCCTGGGTTTGAATCTTCTCTCATGAGATGCAGCATTTGTGGTGTGTGAGTATGGAGATGAGGTTGGTGTCAGGCAAAAAGGCATGCATTATCCTCTGTGTTAAACATCAGGGGGTATCCTGACCAATCCAGAGCCCTTTCCAAGACGAACGGTAGTTCCCCTCTGTTCCTGCATTTGTCCTCCTGGTAATTTTTCTTCTCATGATGTGTGCTGTTATTAACTATTGAAAAGAATAAACTCCCGCGACGGCTGCCTACCGTGGGGGCCGGCCAGGCCCTGAGGTCATCTACACTTAGGCACCCGGCGCTGGCCCGGCCACCTGTCCCCTCCCTGCCGCCCTCTCAGTATCCCGAGAAGGGCTTCCCTGTGTCCATGGTGACGAATGTGGCTGCCGTTCAGAGGAGCTGGGAGGTGGCTCACCGTGGCTCCCAGCCCCTGCGAGGTCCCCAGGGCAGATTCCGGCCGGCCCAGTCCCACCCAGGCAGACAGCAGTTCGCCCTGTCGTGCTGCTGTCCAGCCTCCCTGGACCTCTGCCTGCAGCCGCGGCAGAGCTCAGACGGGGCGCACCCCATACGTGCTGTAGCCCCTCCTGCCGCCGAGGGCTTTCCCCGTGGGGTGGAGGGCTCGGGCCCTCCCCGCCCCATCCGCGAGTGCGTGCCCATCACTCCTGGACGCGTGTCCTGCCCAAAGCCACAGAAAGTGTGCCCTCCTCACACTACGCCCCAGGTGATTTTTTTTTTAATAAGGGAAAGGAAAAAAAAAGAATAAACTACATATGTAGATTGAGTAAGAGGGAGGATGTGCAACCTTGATTAACTTTTAACAGCTTGTTTCTTGGGCTTAATTTGAGCTGTTCTCTTGCCAGCTTCTATGGTAACAGCAGAAACCCTGGAATTACTGTTTCCTGATCCTCAGAAGTTGTTTGTCTCAATCAAGGCAGAAAAGCTGCAGCTACTGGGGACACAACAATCAGAATCACCCACATTTTCAGTAAATGGCTTTATTGCTCCCTATGGTTTTCTAAGATTGACTGTGCCCATCACAAGGTCCTGGGGGTGACAGAGTAGCAAGATGGACACAGCCCGAGTCTCGCAATGACAAGTTAAAATAAATCTGCCGCCAGGCTCAGTGGCTCAGCCTGTAATCCTGCACCTTTGGGAGGCTGAGGTGAGTGGATTGCCTGAGCCCGCGGGTTCGAGACCCGCCCGGGCAGCGAGACCTCATCTCTACAATAAATCAAAAAATCAGCCGGGCGTGGTAACGCAAGCCTATAATTCTGGCTACTTGGAAGGCTGAGGCGGAAGGATCACTGGAGCCCAGCAGGTCGATCTGCGGTGGCCGGGAGCGGCCACTGCACTCCAGTCTGGGTGACCGAGTGAGACTCCAACTCAAAAACAAAAAAAAACAAAACAAATCTGCCTTCAGATCTTGAATGGTCCCATTGGAGTGTAACATGAGAGAGAAACTTCTATCTTCTTTCAGGCACTGAATTATTTATCGGGTCTCTTTGTCTAGTTTCACCCAGTATAGAAATGGGCACCTATTACTGAGTGATTCCATAAAGTGTGTGCACACGTGTGGACAGCAGGAGGCAAAACATACCTCAGAGCAATCAACTATGGATTATTTTTATGGCTGACCAGAACATTCGTACAACTCAGGAGACATTTGTGAGCTCTTAGAAGGCAGACAGCATGCCTATGTTCTCTCGGGACAGCAGTTGGAAAGAGCCAAATTTTAGTGTGTGTTGGCTCTTAGGGACACAGTCGGCACCCCTCCCTCCCCCACATCCCCATGCCTTAGCCATTTCAGTGTACACAGCCCAATTTCCAGCTGTCAGCAGTACCCTCTTCCTCCTTGGTGCTGGTCTATAAAGAAGTTAGGCGCCGCTGGTCTGGGCAAAAGCAGAACTGACCCAGGATCAAGACTAGAGGTTTGTTTGCTATGAATCAAATCAATGAGAAATGAAGTTTGAGAGGGGAGAGCACAGGCCTCGGCTCAGACTGCTAGGTTTGAATCTTCCATCTTTCATACTTCAGTCACCAAGAGCAAGTCATTCCAACTCTCTGAGTGTGGATTTCTTCATTTGTAAAATGAAGACGACACTAACAGCACAAACTCAAAGGAGTAAGAATTGAATGAAACAATCCATGTAAAAGGATCAGCACAGTGCCTCGTACAGAGCTAGGCCTTATGAACTACGTACGGGCCATTATTGACAGAAGAATGCAGGTGTCCTCTGCCATCTAGCCACAAGATCAATTTTCCATTGCGATGTAAGTGCATGCCACATTTGACCTACAGGTTGGACTGTACATTTAGTGGTGCTTATTGTGGTGTTTTGGGAATAGCTATAAAGAGATCTCAGTGGATTCCTATCTAGCCTGGAATGTGGGAAAAGTCCTCCTGACTCCATAGTTTGTGGCTATGGAAGCTGCTTTTACTTTAGGGACCACTGCCACCTTGTGGCCATATTCTATACTTGCCAGCAAAGGCGAGCATCTTGAAGGCAACAGAGAACATCGAAAATAGTGCGAGGAACGCCACCTTTCCCTTTATCAGTGAAGGTGCTTCATTAGACTTTGTGCTCATCTTGGGAAGTTTCTTCCTAAATTTCTTGAGCTCCCCTGGAAGCTTATGATCCTCCACTAAGGAGGTCTGAAATCATTTTGCTTTTTACTAAACAACTTGCCATTTGAATGTTTCTCTCATGTCCAGAAGAATACAAAATAATATAGGATGACAGCGAAAGAAAAAATTAAAAGCATGGCAAGATAGTACAGGCAATCCCGGAATGACCCTATTTAATAGTTAAGGAGAGGTGGATGTGGAAATATCACCTGGACCTCGGACTAGACTCCCAATGCTAAGAAAGAACTTCTATTTCTCCAATTCCAGTTGAAACCATCCCAAGCAAACCCCTTTTTAATTTGTTCTCAAGACACAGAACTTGACACATAGTAAATACGCAAAGAAGTATTTGTTGGTTGAATGTAGGGACTTAAAGGGAGTGAACTCTGAGCACATGGGTACCTACCTCTCACCCAGCTTTTTACATATGACACGTGGTTAATTCTCACTGCAACTCCTTTAGCCAGAAATCTGATCTAGAATAAGCAAATTGTCAAGGTTCAACAAAGTGGTAGGCCCTCAACTTAAGTTCGCTGCCTGATTCCAAAGGGTAAGCTCTTGACAGAAAATACATTGACACCTTGGCAGGGACAGACAAATTAAAACCTGGGATCCAAATCTGGCCTGCCACTTGTTTTTGTTCGTTCTGCAGGCTAAGAAGACATTTCACATCTTTTAATGGCTGAAAAAAATTCAAAAAATATTTTGTGATGTGACAATTATGTGAAATGAAAATTTCCATGTTCATAAATACTTTCAGAGAGAGGATAGGATTAGATGCAGTAAACTCAGGCCCTTCCCCAAACCGCACTCTTAGTATAAAGAGAAATCCAGAAGAGATGCAGCTATAGCCTCTTGTTAGAACTATAGCTTTAATCACAATATTAAAATGTCTTTGCCTCACTGAGAATTCTCTTTAGTGCAGTGGTTAAGAATTCTGACTTTGGAAGTAAGATTGCCTAGATGGGGGTGACTTTAAGTGAATCATCACTTAAACTTTCTGTGCTTCAGTTTCCTTAACAGTAAAAAAGAAGAAATAACAATATTTACCTCCTAAGCATATAGTGTTACTGAATTGCATCCACTTTATTACTGCATTTCATCAAATCTTAGATCTCATCCATTGGAATTTGAATTTTTAAATATAACCACTAAGAAAAAGCATCACTATTTAGACCACAATCCAATCAATACCCTCTAATCACAGAATTTTTATTTTACACTCACTGAACATCTCCTTTGTACTCAATTAAATATAGATTTTTATAATACAGCGTTCTTGTGCATACGTAAAAAGAAAAGTATAAACAAAATAAGTTGGCTAAAGCATTCCTAAAACATCTTCATATTTTAAAGCCTGACTCTCCTAAGTTTTTTTTTTTTTTTCATACTTTATATACATTATCATCCTCTGTGGTCATGCATATTGGTGCAATATTTCTTTTTCCTTTTTTTAAGAAAGCAGAATTTATTAAGAAGACAGAAAAGCTCCCACAGTGGGAGGGGACACAAAGGGGTTGCCCTGTGCAGAGAAATGCTCCATTATTCAATCTGGAATGTCCTTCCAAGCCACCCAACCCATTCTGTAAATTTGGCAGCTGGTGATTTCCTATTGAATCAAGCTCACAGTTTTATTTTTTTAATTTAATTGGACCATATGTTCCCTGGAAGTTAGGCACCTTCTGTTGAAAATCAGCATGCTGTTTCCATTGAATTCACACTCACCACCTCAACAATGATCCACATGCTGAAAAAAATCAGGTACAGCCCTTTGTTCTTTGAAATGTGTAAAATCTGTTCTAAGACTTGTCCATTCCTCCCTTGTATGGGTCGGCCTGTAAACAACACATGCCTGACCAAAAAGGCTGAAAACTCAGTTCTGTTGGTGACCCAACAGAAACAGCCATGGCCAAGTTCCTGCGGGCTTAGACTAGGCCAGGCCAGCTACATCTCATCTGTTCCCATGCAACAGGGTTGTAAGACGCATTCTGATTGCAGAGATGATAAAATGTTCCAAAGTGAGACCCTCACAATCAATAGAATATGTTGCTCTTTTTTTCATTTCTTCTCCTAGCTCTGTCCCTTCTGTGGGACTGTCAGAAAGTCAGTATCCTACAGTGCCCAGGATACAAAAAAGAAAGCTTCTGTGGTTCCACACCAACCAGCATCCATCCCAAGAATTGCCTCTGAGTAAGACGGGTCCACTTTCTGTAAGTCAGCTGCAGGGCACAGAAAAAACCAACCTTGACTGTACTCCTCCTGATGCCCAGCACTCTTAGGTGTGAAGGAGATGGATGGTCAGACAATCGCAGTCCAATGAGGGATGCATCCTTGGCCTGCAGAACCTTAGGGAAACCGCACATACTTCCTTTGAATCTGGGAGATGAGGTGAGGGTGGGCAAACATTTGCAAAGTCAAGGTCTCTTTGAGGGTCCTGTCCAGGGATCTCTGTGCAGGAACTATTTGCCTGCCTGTGAGACTTTAATAACAAAGAATACATTTGTTTGTATTTTCTTTTCCTATTTTTAAAAAAATATTCTGTTTTTTAACAGCCCCATTCAAAAGCGGGTAAAGGACATGAACAGACACTTCTCAAAGGAAGACATTCAGTCAGTAAACAAACATACACTAATCATCAGAGAAATGCAAATCAAAACTACAATAAGATACCACCTCGCACTGACAAGGATGGCTATCATTAGTAAGTCAAAAAACAACAGGTTGGGGAGACACCTCTTATCAACAAGGGTGCCTGAACAAAGCATATTTGTATACCTAACCCTTAACTGTACCCCACAATATCATAATTAAAAATATTGAGAAAAAAAATTAAATTAAAAAACAAAACAAAACAAAAAACAACGTGTTGGTGAGGCTGCGGAGGAAAGAGAAGGTTTCTATACTGTTGGTGGGAATGTAAGCTAGTTCAACCTTTGTGGAAAACAGTGTGGCGATTTCTCAAATAACTAAAAACTGAGTTACCATACATCTAAGCGAGCCCACTTCTGGCAACACACCCAGAGGAACATAAATTGCTCTACCCAAAAGACACACACATGGATGTTGATTGCAGCACTGTTCACAACAGCAAAAACGTGGAACCAACCCAGATGCCCATCAAAAGTGGACTGGATAAAGAAAATGTGGTATATATACACGATGGAATACTACACAGCTATAAAGAAGATCAAAAATCATGTCCTTTGCAGTGACATGAATACATCTGGAGACCATCATGCTAAGTGAACTCTCACAGAAACAAAAAACTGAATACCACGTGTTCTTACTCGTCAGTGGACCCTAAACATTGAGCATGCAAGCACAATATGGGAACAACTGACGCTGGGCACTGCTAAAGGAGGGAAGGAGAGAGGAGAGATAAGGGGCACACAGCTACTCACTGGGTTCCATGTCCCACTACCAGGGGAGAGAGGGCTTGCTGGAAGCCCAGACCTCACCTTCACGCAATTTACTTATATAAGAAATTCTCGGCCGGGCTCGGTGACTCAGTCCTTAATCCCAGCACTTTGGGAGGCCGAGGCGAGTGGATTGCCTGAGTCTGCGGATTCGAGCCCCACCTGGGCAACTTGGCGAGACCTCGTCTCTACAATAAATAAATAAATTAGCTGGGCGTGGTAGTGCGCGTCTGTAGTTCCAGCTACTTGGAAGGCTGAGTGGAAGGAGCGCCGGAGCCCAGCAGGCTGAGGCTGCACTCCAGTCTGGGCAACAGAGGGAGACTCCAACTCAAAAAAGAAAGAAAGAAAGAAATTCTCACATGTACTCCACAACTCTAAAATAAAAAATATATATTTTGTTTAGTGGTAATGTCTATTATCATTCCTTTCATATATTTGATGTGTGCTTGATGTATGCTGCTTAGTTATTTCCCATCTTTTATTCTGGTCCTATTTACTACCTATTTTCTCCTATTTTCAAATTGTCCGTTTCTTTCCCTCCCTTTAATTTTTCCTTCATTTTAGTTTTTTATTCTTCTTAGCCTTTTAGTTGTCACTGGTCATCATATACCATTTTCACTTGTTTTCTATTTCACTTATTTTAGCCTCTTGTCACCTTTATTTTAGTAATAAGAATGTTGTCATTAACTAGTATACATGTTGGTACTTACTGTCATCTATGAGGTAAGTACTAGTATTCCCTCTTCACAGATTAGGAAACTGAGGCAAAGATGGAATAAATAACTTGCTCAGTGTGCGCCACTAGAGAGAGATTGAACCCATGACTGTTAGACTCATGGGTTCAGGAGTTTACCAGCTAAAACAGAATTTTTCAGACCTTGCACCATTTCTGTAACATCTTCATAATTTTGCCACATGTACTTACTACCCAGATATTATTTGCTTAGTATTCTTCTTTAAGTTCCATTAAAAGGACTTAGATAAGTATACATTAAACTTTTTATCAATACTATACAAGGAAAAAGTATTATCTGCCCTAAGTAAATGGTAAGTTGTTTCTTACTAAAATTAAAGCTGTTCTCTGTACCACCTAGAGCAACCTTTGGAAATACTGCCCCTCTGTTTTAAATTATCCATATTTTAAATATCTTTTATTTAAATTTGGATCTATTTTAGGGTTGATTTTTCTTTTTTTTTTTTTTTTTTTGAGTTGGAGTCTCACTCTGTCGCCCAAACTGGAGTGCAGTGGCCGCTGCCGGCCACCGCAGCCTCCACCTGCCGGGCTCCGGCGATCCTTCCGCCTCAGCCTTCCAAGTAGCCGGAATTACAGGCATGCGCTACCACGCCCGGCTAATTTTTTGATTTATTGTAGAGGTGAGGTCTCGCTGCCCAGGCGGGTCTCGAACCCGCGGGCTCAGGCAATCCACTCACCTCAGCCTCCCAAAGGCGCGGGATTACAGGCTGAGCCACCGAGCCCGGCTTGATTTTTCTTTTAAAATATTTGTTTCATAAATAATTTCTAATTAAAATTTTTGTTACTCAAAATGCATGTTAATTATAGAAAATTTAACAAACACATGCTAAACAATTGAAATGTTTTAATTAACCCGAATCCTACCATCTAGTAACCATTTTAACAGCTTGAGATATTTGTAAACAGATATAGATGTTGATATGATCCCTGGCATATGATACATTTAGTTCTGTCACCCACTTTTATAATTTAATAATTTATCGGCAGTTGAGGGAAACTGCCAGGGCGGGGGGGGGCACACCTCATCAACAAGGGTACCTGCATAATGAACATTTGTATACCTAACCCTGAATTATACCCCAAATCTTTAAAATAAAATGTTTAAAAGTTAAAATAATAATAATTTATCACTGAACACATTTTCACTTTCTTATATTCCTTGTCAATAAATATAGATCAATGTCATCATTCTTAAAGACTGTATTCTTTACATTTTATGATTGAATTATAACATTTAATCTTTCTACTTTTTTGTATTACTCTGGGATATTCTTGAATATCTGTTTTCTGAGTTTGTTCTCTTATTTCCATAAGAAAATTTTCTAAAAAATAAAATTGCTGACAGATAATTAAATTGTCTGCAAAATAGGTTCTACTGTTTTACAAATTTGGTCTTCTCCACCTTCCTCTGTCTCAGAGCCTAGCAAAAGGCTGGGCAATTACTTAGGTTGGCTTTTTTGGTTTTTGTATATTTTTGCTATCTAGGAGTTATCATGATGAGCAGAACAGATGGACAGAATCTTGAATCCCTGATGGGTACCTGCTGACTGGTTCATAAGATCCACACCAGCAATGAAAGCTCTTACTCATTAGGGTTTTAGCCCCACACCTCTGGGTCATCCGTGTCTTCTGATCACTGTAATCTTTGTTCTTCACTAATTATTAAATATTCAAAAATTTTCAAGCCACTTGTTAAACTGTTGGTATCTTGAAATCAGCCACTGTAGGAATATTTATACCACGGAAACTGGCAAACGCTTGTAATGACAAATGAAAAGAATGACACTAGCTTCATCTGCTGGAAATAATACTGTGGCACTTTAAGCCTTTGTCTATTTGAGTTCTTTGTGTGTCTCTATTATAGGTTAGAAGATATCTCTGGTACTTGCTTGCCGTTTTTCATCCCTCAGTTATTCCAAAAGGGTTAATAGCGGGGTCCGCTGTCAGCCAGAGGCATGGCAGTTAAGCTTCCTAAAAGAAAGAGAGCTCAGGCTTTGCAGACAATGCTGCCTTGAACCTTTTCCCATCAGCCATGGTCAACCCCACCATGTTCTTCGACATCGGGACGGCAAGCCCTTGGGCTGAGTCTCCTTCGAGCTGTTTAATCAAGACAGCAGAAAACTTTCGTGCTTTGAGCACTGGAGAGAAAGGATTAGGTTATAAGGGTTCCTGCTTTCACAGAATTATTCCAGGTTTACGTGCCAGGGTGGTGACTTTTCACTGGCAGCAAGTCCATTTATGGGGAAAAATTTGATAATGAGAACTTCATCTTGAAGCATATAGGTCCTGGCATCTTGTCCATGGCAAATGCTGGACCCAACACAAATGGTTCCCAGTTTTTCATCTCCACTACTAAGACTGAATGGTTGGATGGCAAGCATGTGGTTTTTGGCAAGGTGAAAGAGAGCATGAATGTTGTGCAAGCCATGGAGGGCTTTGGGTCCAAGAATGGCAAGATCAGCAAGAAGATCACCATTGCTGACTGTGGACAACTCTAATAAATTTGACTTATTTTATCTTAAACTACCAGTTCATTCCTTCTGTAGCTCAGGAGAGCACCGCCTCCATCCCATTTGCTCGCAGTATCCCTATAATCTTTGTGTTCTCGCTACAATTCTTTGGGTTCCATATTTTCCTTATCCCTTCCACGTCTAGTTGAATTGCAGAGAAATAAAAACTAAATAACAAAACAAAAAAAGAAAAAAGAAAGAGAGCTCAGAGTATCAGAGAAGTAACAAGTGCAGCTTTGCAAAGCCCCTCCCTCAACTGCCCACACTGCTCTGTCTCTTAGTTCAGCCCCTCAAAGTCCTTATTAACTTCAATTTGATGTTGCCCCTAAGAACTCTCTGAAGTAGACTATTATGAAGCAATCAGATATTCCCCCTGGACCAGTGATTCTCAACCCTGGCTGCATGTTAGAAAACCCGGAGGAGTTGTTAAAACATAACATGTTCATGCCCCATTTAAATGAAATAAATTTGAATATCTAGGGGTACCAATATTTTTTAAAAATCACTCTAGCTGATCCTAACATACAGCACAGGAAGGGTTAGATGATGCTGGCCCTATTCACTGCTCTGGATGGTAATTAATGCTCAATGCTTGCTGCATGAGAATCACCTAGGATGCTCTTAGAGCATATTAGTACCTAGGTCCCAACCCATATCAACTGAATCCAGATTTTAAAGCTCTCCAAGCGATCTGAACATGGAGTCAGAATCAAGAAATGCTACTCTATACCAATAAGAATTACCTCTTGTTTTGCATCTCATCACAAATTATATAACCATTTATTCAAACAAATGTGTATTATTGAGTCCTTATGTTACTGTGTATCACTCCACACACAATTTCTTTGGATGATCAAATGAATCTCCTGATCTTACTCGAAAGTCTGAACATACAGTGATACTTTAAGATTCTTCTTAACCAGGCTCGGTGGCTCAGCCTGTAATCCCGCGCCTTTGGGAGGCTGAGGTGAGTGGATTGCCTGAGCCCACGGGTTCGAGACCCGCCTGGGCAGGCGAGACCTCATCTTTACAATAAAATCAAAAAATTAGCCGGGTGTGGTAGCGCGCGCCTGTAATTCCGGCTACTCGGAAGGCTGAGGCGGAAGGATCGCCGGAGCCCAGCAGGTCGAGGCTGCGGTGGCCAGGAGCGGCAAGCACTGCACTCCAGTCTGGGCGCCAGAGTGAGACTCCAACTCAAAAAAAAAAAAAGATTCTTCTTAATCTGCTTAGCCCCAGTCAGAGGGCTTCACTCAAGAATCTAAGTGGAGTCAAAGTTCTGCTTCCCTAAGACTCTCAAATGGTGAGCTGATGGGCTGGGTAAACACACAACCCCCTACCCCCAGCAAATTCACAACACCCCAGAACTGCATATCGCCACATCTGAGTATCTTCTTTTTATTTATTTTTTTCTTTTTTTTGAGTTGGAGTCTCACTCTGTCGCCCAGACTGGAGTGCAGTGGCCGCTCCCGGCCACCGCAGCCTTAACCTGCTGGGCTCCGCAATCCTTCCGCTTCAGCCTTCCAAGTAGCCGGAACTACAGGCGTACGCTACCATGTCCGGCTAATCTTTGATTTATTGTTTGATTTATTGTAGAGATGAGGTGTCGCCAAGTTGCCCAGGTGGGTCTCGAACCCGTGGACTCAGGCAATCCTCTCTCCTTGGCCTCCCAAAGTGCTGGGATTACAGGCTGAGCCACCGAGCCCAGCCAATTCTCCAGTTTTCAAACATGCCCAGATCTATTCATTTCTTAAACACTCTAGACCATTGTCAGTGAGGTCCCTGGACCAGCAGCAGCATCTCCAGCAAGCTAGTTAGAAAATTCTTAGACTACACTCCAGACCTACTCAGTCAAAAACTCTGGGAACAGGACCTGGATCTGCCACAAGCCTTCTAGGTGATACACACCCCACTCAAATTTGAGAGCCAGTGCTCTCCAGAGGCACTTAGATGTTACCAGCTGAAGACCACTCTAAACATGAATGCTCTAAACATGAGTGGGCAAAGATAAACCAAAAAAGGGAAAGAGAAATGTGTGGTTTTTACTACTCTAGGGTACCAGTAGACCCATTCCAGTTGTTCAGTGTCTACCCCCTGTGAAATGAGAATAGACTTTAGATAACTCTCCTATCAAGGTTAACTGACACTGAGATCACTATATATTTGTGGAATAAAACAATCTGCACTGTGCTAACGTTTTTAGATCACTATATATTTGTGGAATAAAACAATCTGCACTGTGCTAACGTTTTTCTTTCTTCTGGAGAAAGCATCTGAATGCTTGGGCAACATTTAGAAATTGCCAGTGTGGCATCTCCAGGTATTTCCTGAGACCTCATTCTTTCCTTTGGTGTCATTTTATACATTCAAAACATTTTGTATTATCCTTTTCAATTCCACATCTGTTCTGGGTCCTTAGCAGCCCAACTTTGAACTTGGTGTGTGTTCCATGCAGGGAAGAATAGAGTTACCATCCTCTTGTGACCCAGGAATCCTATAATTAAAATGAACAATACTGCAAAGTAGCCGTATGTTTCATAGCATTAGTCTCTTTGCCACCAATACAATGCAGGAGAGATGAACCTGGATCCTGGATGCAGACCCCGCCCACCCTTCTCACAGACTCTCAATCCATATCATAGAGCAAAGAGCCTGCTTGCCTTCTGCCCTGCAGTGTGTTAATGCCTTCACATGGTTTTGTGATTAGTGCCTCCTCAGTAAGACTTTTTTTTTTTTGAGTTGGTGTCTCACTGTCACCCAGACTGGAGTGCAGTGGCAGCCTCGACCCGCTGGGTTCTGGCGATCCTTCCACCTCAGCCTTCCAAGTAGCTGGAACTACAGGGGCACACTACCACGCCCAGCTAATTTTTTTAATTTATTGTAGAGATGAAGTCTCGCCTGCCCAGGCGGGTCTCGAACCTGCGGGCTCAGGCAATCCATTCACCTCAGCTTCCCAAAGGCGCGAGATTACAGGCTGAGCCACCGAGCCCGGCTTCAGTAAGACTCTTAACTCCTGACTATCCTACTCTTCTCTGCCGGTTCAGGAGCCTTCCTATAAATACAGCCTGAGCTCCCAGCACCCCTGCCACATCTCAGTCCTGTGTACCTTGACTCACCTAGCTCTGCCCAGTGTCTCCAGATGTTAGTGGTGGTGGTGGAAAGAAGACAAGTTCTGAATTCACAGTGATCACAGCCCACTGCCCAGCTACTGGGGACACCAAGGAGAGCTAGCTTCTCTCCCTAATTGGCAGGCAAACTGGTGACTGCATGTTGATGTGAAGGACTCCTTTTGATTTTTTAAATGTAAATCTGTGTGGCCTCCTCATTTATTTATTTCCTTTATTTCCCTACTTCACTTGCTGCCCCCCTCCTTTTTTAAGCCAAAGCTTTTTTGTGGTATCATTTACATAATAAAATTCATCCATTTCAAATGTACAATTCAGTGATTTTTAGTGAATTTAGAGTTGTGCAACCACAATTTAATTTGAGCACATTTCATCACCTTATTTGCAGCCACCTCTGGGTTCCTTCCGGTGGTAGGGATGCCTGGGCCATCTGCTCTACCCATCACCTGTGAGAGATGATCCCCAAGAACCCTGAGAAAGTTTGTTCAAAGGGAGAAAGTTCTTTTCTGTTCCCACCAAAACTCCACTCTTTCTCCAGACTTGGGCTCTTATCAGGGCCTTGGCCTTGATCTCTGAAAGCTCCCTTCCTGGAGAGTACAGTGAGGGGAGATGGTACAAGCTCAATTGGACCTCACACTCAACAGGTCTACTTGACCTTATATGTGTAGGTGCCAATGTGTGTTTCTGTGGGAAGAGTAGCTAAGAGCCACACCTCGAGTTTCAATGCCAAGGTTCAAATTCAAGCGCTACCACTTACAAGTTGCGCGTTGAACAAACTAACCTCCAAGAGCCTCAGTTTCCTCATATATAAAATGGAAATCAATATATCAAGTTCATGAAAAGCACAGAAAGTGCCTGTCACATTCTCAGTGACATTGATGTGATCCACTAATACTAGAGTTTGATAACATTTTCAAAGGGAACTGTTACCTGCCCACACCCCAATTCTGAACTCTCCTTAGAGGTTAGAAGATGTCAACTCATGACAGGGTGCCACAAGAAAGCCCCCAGATGTTCAGAGTAGGAAGATACAGTTGGAAATCATCGGGAAAAAAATGATTAAAGGACTCACACGTAGGAAGAGAGGGGGAAAGAGGCAGCTAGAAATAAAGTGCAAGGAAAAGGAAGGGTGAGGGAGAAAAAGCAGGAGGTCAAAGGGCTGGGGTCCAGGGTCGGGTTATGGAATGGAGCAGCTGGAGACTGAAGGGGAAATGAGAAAGTAGAAGAGACGGTAGGAAGAAATTTGGGGAGGAAGCTTCCTGATGAACTTGTGTTCTTCCTAGGCATGCTCTTTAGTCTGGAGTTCTGTTCCTTGCAGAGGAGAGCCAGATATAGGTACCTGGATTATAATCATGAAGGTTAGAGTTTAAGAGCCACATGCAAGCCTGGAGTTTAGGGTTCATCCTGCTGTTTGGCTTTGGAGCCTACCCGTGAACTCAAGAGACACCTGCATCATTTCTGTGGGTCCCATTGGAGGCGTCTAGCATCTAGCCAGGGAGGCTGGGACAACACTGAAAGGGGGGCTTTGGGGAACAGTCTGGTGGAGTGGCACTCCATCAGCTCAGATGGCTTACTTTGTTTCAAATGTGAGGAAGCAGATGTTGTAATACAGTAGAGAACAAGGACACTTGCATGCCACTGTTTGCCCAGTCTTCCTTCCGCCCTCCCCCATGGTCAGACAAGCAGCCATCATTTATAAAAACTCAACACACATTGGGTTTTAATGAGAAAATAACTGTATACTTGCATTGAATGCCTCACAATCACTATAAAACCAAAGCAGGATAATAACATTTAAGTGGTTAACATACACAGGAAAGCCAGATACAGAGTATAATTTTCAAACACAGTATTGCTTTTTTTCCCTCCTCCCAAAAAAAGAAAAAGAAAGAAAAAGTCATTTGGGTAAAGAGCAACACAAAATCAAAATTGGCAGCTCACTGAATGCTTCAAATTCAGGAAATTGGTTGTGTAACTAAAACTGGATATATTCACCATCTCTAACACTTAGGCTATTTTGTTCACAATACCTAGTTTAATTAAATCCATTCTTTAGTTGGAAAAAAACTGTTTAATTATTTGTCTTTAGAGACGAAAGTCAACACTGTTTTAGTGTTCCCTGTTATGCTTTATATATGTGTGTATATATATGTGGACACTGATCTATATACTGCTTATATGTCATTGCCTAGGGGTGGGGAGCATGCACGGGTATGAAGAAGCAAGTACACTGCATTGTGCCATCCAAGTCGAACACAGCCCAGCCTCCTGCCACTGACAGACCCTGTTTCCAAAATTTCTGGATGAGAAAGCCAAGGCATGTCAGTAGTTAATCAGCTCTGGAGGAAAGCGAACACCTATGAACACTGTAGAATGGAATTTTTCAGGAAAGCTTTGAACACCTACAGAATCCAAACACTGGCTATAGTTGAGATTAACAAGCTTGTATGCTATGTGGGGGTGGGGCCGAGCCTCAGAAGCCAAGTTTTTCATGGCCTCTTAATGGATTAGGCAAGAATGACTTTCCTCCAGGGGTCTGTCCCATCTTCAGAAAGTTAAAGAAATTCATCTGGGATCCCAGAGCCTAGCTCGGTGCTATGTACAAAGAAGTGGTGGCCCAGGGTTTCTTGAATGAATAAAAAAACTCAAGCACAGAGAAAATCTGGTTCTCCCAAGGGAATTGTAATTAACATTTTAGTAGGATTATAATAGGGTCCTCAGTGAGTGGAGCAAGAATACAGTAGTCATCCGAAAGACAGCGTGGGGGATCTAACAAACAGCAGAGATGTAGGGGCCACAGTGAAAAGAGCTCTGTGATTATGGGAGAGTTCCCGAAACAGCATTTCTTTCCTTATCCACTCTTACCCACACATGGAGTGCAGCCTGAAGGCCCCAACGCCATAACTCTGTTATTCCTTTAAGCAATAAGTGCTTCTGGTCCAATCAACTCTGGTCAAAGACCACTTTGTTTGCCTCTCAAGTGATTCCGTGAACTGTGTGGCCTCCTAAACTTTTCCTTCAGCTGCACATTCTCTTCTCAAATGTAGGTTTCACATGGGTACATGGTTCCCTTCAAAACAGAGCAAAAACCTTTAAGGTAAGTCATAAGGATGGTTTCTTCATGTAAAAAACTGCGGAAGTTAGTCTATATCATGTCTGTGGTCTCTACCAGATCCAAGAGTCAGTCCAGAAAACATGAAGCACATATTATTTTTTGTGCAACCCGTAGAACTATACTACTCTTTAGCCATACTAACTGCCACTGTGTCTGGGGCCACTGGAAACTTCTGCCTCCTCTATTCTTATCCATGTGTCTGCCTTGGGAATGCCCTCTTAACTCTGGGTCCTCAGCCCAGGCATCTGGCACCTCTGCTGGAAGTTCTCAGGCAAAGGCAGTCTTCCTTCCTGGTACTCCGATCTCATCTGTTAGGACCGCTAACTAACGTGGATCTCGTTTTGCTGAGAATGTTTGTCTCCACGCCAGTGTAAACGGAGTTCTTTGCAGCATGGATCGTATTTGTTTTGTGTTCCCAATGGCTAGCACACTTTGTTGAAAATTCATTTAGAATCTTTAGGAGGATGAACCATATAAAGACGGTGCCAATTGTTGGTGTGCTATTTTGGCTACCATCTGCAGAATTTGGCTTCAAAATACAGGTTCCCTTGGTGGGTCTAATGGACCCTTGTTATTAGACAGTTCCATTTTTCACTTCATGCCCACTACTTGTCTGTGAATAAACTTCCTCCCCAAAGTCAACATTAGTCTAATAAAAGCAGCAAAGATAACATGTATAACATCTACATACAAATTTCGTAGAATCGCTACTTGTTAGAATAACATACAAGAGTTTATGACAAAACAAAAATGAATTTTTGTGAGGTCTGACTTAATTATTGCTCTTTTTAAAAAAAACCATAGTTTTAAAACAAAGGGCGGGGGGGATAAAAAGAAGGCTGGTCAGTTTTTCTATTATGGCCAGAATTGAAAATGTTCTCATCCAGAAATTTAGGGTATCCAACTATTGAATACCCTTATCATATTGCTTTAAATGACAGAAAGATTAAAGCTGGCATCCTCTCTAGTATACTAAGCATGAATACAAAGCATGGGAATAAATAGCATACTTTTCTAAATGTCAAATTACAAAACTGCTCAAAACTCTGCAATTGTGACTCATGCAAATACCATGTTAGGTCAATTTAATATTACAAATACTGCATATCCCTTTTCATAAAAAAGAAATTCTCATTTACTCCTGAAGCCGGCAAGCAGCTTTGGAGGAATTAACTGTACACCCAAGTGCCATGATCATTCTGGAATTTTAATCCACACACCCACACGCCCTCTCTCTCTCTCTCTCATGAACATACACATTTTACACAAACACCCAAAGGTATACACACACACACACACACACACACACCCCATCTTTAGGATTTGTAGCTGATTCCAAGCCTGCATTTAAATTTCTATTCAATATTTTTCTTTGTATCATCCTGAAAACACCGGTTGCTCAGCAAAAATAATATCTCTTACCTTCTTATTTTCTTCCCCCTCTTTTTCCCTTCCTCCTTTTTTTCCTCTCTACCTTCATGACTTTTCTTTCATGTTTTCTTTCTGATTGATCCAAAAAATCCATCATTCTTCTTCCTACCTCTAAGGCCCACTTTATAATACAAAATAGTTATAAACTCCTTTTTATTTCTTGTCATCTACCTCTCTAAAGCAGAGCTGCCCCCCTTTTTTTTCAATTATTGCCCTCTAAAAATACCCCTACCATCTTGAACCAAGTTGTTCAATGTGTACAGATTTTATACATGTATATATTCCCCCATCCCATCATAAAAATAGTTGTTGCCCACTAAATATAGTTTTCATATGAAGAAACATAACTGTGAAAATGTGTTCTCATAACCTGCAGATCAGTCAATATCATAAGCAGACACAATCCTAAAGCTAAAATCATCCATTTGGTTTGGCTTCCTTCCACCTTCTCAGCCTCTTAATGTAGAATAGATTGTATTTGCAACATGAAGAGAAGTATTGTCTTAAAAATATGGGCTTTATGGATTGTGATCATAAATTGTTCCCAATAAAAAATAATTAAATATAAGAGAAATGGAATCATTAACTGCCTCTTCTGGGCAAATATGGAGAGAAACGTCATTCATTTTACGGCTGCTGGAGAAAATGGAGTTGAAACCGGTGTAGAGCAATGCCCTACACCATGTAGACTGCACTAGCTATTGCTCTCTAAATGGCCCTACCACCATGGTTCTTCCTCATTACCCAGCAAGGCTGGTCTCAGTTCTGCCTGCAGCCACTATGTTATTTGCTTGTAACCTCTTTGTCCTTTTGGATCAATTGTAGATTAACCCAAATCTAGACACTGAGATTCTTTGAGTCACAAAGAAATCCTTTCTCTTTTGACTCCTTCATTTTTTTAATCATTGTGTATATTGCAGCTTTTGGTCTACATAAGGATTGCTGGGTTTGTTTGCACTGTAATAAATAGTCCATTAAAATGCTTTGAGTTGTTAATTTCTTGGTCTCTTGGTATCCCAAGCACCAAATCAGCTTTCTGGGTTGAAGGAAGGTTACTCGTTGTCTTCTTCCTCCTGGTTGGCATAGATCCCCGCTTCCCAGCGCAAGGCCAGTGCGCTCTTTCTTCGATTAACCCGTGTGGCCTCAAGGACCTGAAGAGAGAGGGGGAATAATTATGCAGAGTTCATGGAGGTTAATTACACAAACCCACTTCTCTGTTTCTTTCCACCTTTCCCTCTCTCAACAGCACCTACAAGAGAGGAGAAAGTAATAAACACCTGGTACTTCTGGAGAGTAGGAGGGACACAGGGAAAAGGGGAAGTGGGAGGTTCTGGTTATGCATTCATCTCACAGACAAAATTCATTTGCTATTTGACCCCTAGTTTTTAGTATAAAAAGATTTAATTTTCATGAAATGTTCTGCCAGTTTATCCGAACTAGATATGATTCTGTATCAAGGTTTTAGACAACAAATAAGATTTCTACAAGCTATAGATAAGTGCTGTCCAACAGAACTTCATGCAGTGATGAAAATGTTCTGTATTCTGTGCCATCCAATATGGTAGCTACCAATCCCATGGGGCTACTGAACACTCAAAATAGGGATAGTGTGGCTGAGCAGCTAGAGATTTAATTTTACTTAATATTAACTAATTTTCATTTAAGTAACCCCATGTGGCTAGTGACTACCATATTAGACACCACAACTATAGACTGTTCTAGTGTCTTCACAAAGAAGCAAACCAGAAAATAATTCTAAACAATGGGACACATATAGATTAAGTCCATCAAGCTTTGTGGATCTGCATAAGCTATAATATTTATATCACAAAAATTCACTTTAGCATCACTAGACTAAAAAAGCCATATATATATTAAGTGGTATACAAATATAAGGCATTTTAATAAAGAACTCTACAGTGTATAAAATGATCATCTGTTTGCCTTTCAGATGGCAGATTCAAATAGAGAGGTTTACATCAAAGCTAAAAGTAAATCTAAGGTTCTAAAATATATGGTCCTCATCCTTTGGGAGTGTTCTTTGTCTTGCTATTGAAACCCAAATTATAATTCTCCAAAAACTTGAGCAAATTTAGTTTGTTCTGCTCTTCAGGAACTCATGTTACAATCCATCTATCATCAATCTTACCAATATTTATTGGGCTCCTACCAAGTGTCAGGCACAGTGCTTCATGCCAAGGGTAGAATAGTCCCTTCCCTCATGAAGCATAGTCACATAAAGTGTAATGGGCAGAAAAATATTTATTATTACAGAAACATGCAGCCTAGCTTAGGTTTGAAAAGACACTGGTCAAGAGCCCAAATTATTCACTTATACTGACAATGAGCTCTCTTTTCTTAATTTGTTCCCCTAGTTTGTATGATCACTTAACATGATCCTGAATTTCTGATGAAATCTGAAGCCTGTAATAATGGTAGAGAGAAAATAAACAGATCATTACTGAAATAGCCAGCAACTTGAATATAAAGTTGTCTTTGGGTTCATAACAAGGTTTATGACCCAGGGCTGTCTCGGGGTGAAGTCATCCTACAACTGGTCTTTGGAAGATTCAAAAGCCAACCCCTTGGGGAAGGTCTCTGAATGAGCACCATTCCAAATTAATTCAGACTGTGTGTATGTGCCTATAAACTGCTCGCGAATTTAGCAATGAATATTTACTTTCCAAAGTCTATTCCTTTCTGGGCAAAAAAATCACATATGCCTGTGGCTGTAATAATAGTACACACTTATATCATACATACAATGAACCAGTTGCTGTTTTAACCCTTACTACTATTCTGAGGTTCATGCTATTATTATTCTATTTTTCATAAGCACAGGGAGGTTGCATAACTTGCCCAGCATTGCTCTGCTAAGAGGAAAACCAATATCTGAACTCAGCACTCTGGGTGCAGAGTTGATGCTTGAAGCCACCATGCTCAAGCATCATCTCTTGATCACTGGCTCTGAAGATTGTGGGGGGAGAAGTATATAAACACTCTTTGTGGAAATGGAGGGGGAAGATGTACAAAATAAAAGAAGAATCTGCTTTAAAATGTTATTGTTT
Organism: Carlito syrichta; assembly: GCF_000164805.1. Classification (NCBI taxonomy): domain Eukaryota; kingdom Metazoa; phylum Chordata; class Mammalia; order Primates; family Tarsiidae; genus Carlito; species Carlito syrichta. Next base: position 324,749 of record NW_007252947.1, read on the forward strand.
TCACAAGTTAATTCAAATTCAGGTCTGGTGGGTGAAAAATTTCAGTTCTCTCGAACAACTCTCTAATATTAATTTTTCTAATGCTTACAGAATTCAAGTGAACTGCTTAACTTTGAATAGCAATCAACACAGATGATTTTTTGGGGGGGATCTGAAACAAGACAGATATGTTAAACAGTATCAGTCACCCTATTAATATTAACATTAACATTTTATCCCCCAGCTTCTCTTTAATTGAAGATAGACTCTACCTAATTCTATGTTCCTTGGATATATGTGTTTTAAACTGACTCAAAGGGGACACAGGCCTCAAACTGCCATCCTCCAAATGATAACCACAATCAGATACTGAAGAAGGTACACGGAATTATATTCTTAACATTCACTTTACACCTTATGAAAGAAAACTACTGATAATCAGCAGTTCAGCTCTACATATAAACATAATTGTTTTGCTAAATAGAGAGACTTTAAAAATATATTAATCTACAGGTTGAAACAATCAGATTTTTTTTTAAAAGGGACAGAGTCATGCTATGTTGCCCAGGCTGGTCTTGAACTCATGAGTTCAAGCAATCCTCCTGCCTTGGCCTCCCAAAGTGCTGGGAGTACAGGCGTGAGCTACCATGCCCAGCCAAAACAAACAACAGTGAGTAAATGTGAGGACGTATCAGTCTAATAACCAGTACTTCTATTCCTAAATAAATAGAAATTCTTCTTCAAAGAAGCACATATAACATTCGTTAAAGTATTGCTTGTAATGGTTTTTTAAAAAACTTGAAAACAATCTACATTTCCATCAATAGGAGATTCACTAAACAGTGATACATTCATTTAATAGAATACTATACAGCAGTTACAAAGAATGAATTAGAGCCACAATTATCAACATGGACACATCTCAAAACAATGCAGACAGAATAAAGTAAGGAGCAGAGGATACTGAGACGTATTTATCATTTGTAGAACATTTTAAACATGCAACAATAAGATATTGCTTATGCATACATATGTATACATATACAGTAAAAGTATACAACCATAAGATATTGCTTATGTATACATATGTATACATAGATAGTAAAAGTATACAACCATGCATGGAAATAACACCAAGCTTGAGAAAAGTTACCTCTCAGGAGGGGTCAGGGGGGAGGAAACTGGGAGAAATAGCAAGAGGGCTTAAATTGCATTTGCAGTATTAACTTCTTTTAAAAATATTAAACAAATATTATAAAATGATATAAATAAACAAAGCTGGATAGGTGGGTTTTATTATTTCATTATATTATTTTATTGGAAATTTTGAATGCCAGCTCCATGATATCAGGAACCTTGTTTTGTTGACTGCTGCATTCTTGGAAACTAAAACAGTGCCTGACACATAGTAAAGCCTCAATAAATTGTTAAGAAATTATTCTCTCTACAATTCTGTATTTTTTTAAAAAGTGTTTAAAAAATTAAATTAGAGGTCATCGCCAGACCATCGCCGCCATTGCCTGATCATCGCCACCATTGCCTTACTAGACTCTGGTGTGGCCATGTGTTCTTTGAGCTATGACTGCTGCCATATTTCCTGGCTTTGGCCCCCTTCCCTACCTTGGGGAGGTGAATCTCCTCTCTCTCTCTCTCTCTCTCTAATTTACTTTAAAATAAACTATGTTTTCTAATCTTAAAAAAAATTAAATTAGAAATAAAATTGGCCGGGCGTGGCAGCTCACGCCTATAATCCCAGCACTTTGGGCGGCCGAGGTGAGGGGATTGCCTGAGCCCACAGGTTCAAGACCATCCTGAGCAACTTGGCAAAACCTCATCTCTGCAATAAATCAAAAACTTAGCCGGGCATGGGGGTGCATGCCTGTAGTTCCAGCTACTTGGAAGGCTGAGGCAGAAGGATCGCCTGAGCCCAGCAGGTTGAGGCTGCAGTAAACAAGAGCATGCCACTGCCCTCTGGCCTGGGTGACAGAGTGAGACTCCAACTCAAAAAAAAAAGAAAGATAGAAAATTATGAAAAAATATTGTGCTTCGCAGCAAATAAATAGATAAATAAATAAAATGGAAAACATAAAAATTTTAAAAGAGAACAACATTATGCTTTCTCATAGCACACATATTTGTGAAATCCGTGCAAAAAGAAGTTAGGGAAAAGAGGAAACTTCTGGGGAAACCCATGCTTAAAGATGCTTCTAAAACAAAAATACAGGCTCAAAGACTGAAAGACTGGTTTACATTTAATAATCTAGAGATTAGGGTTCACCCTAAATCTATAGAATGACACTCTCCAGATGTGTGTTAAGGTAAACAAAGAACTAGTGAGAATCAATAGCTCAGTCTGCATGAGCTGCATTTGATTGTCTTCCAACCAGACCAGAGTGTATTTGCTATTCATGCCTAGAGAAACATTAAAAACCCAAATAGCCCATCAGTTGTGTCCTCTGGTCCAAACCTCTTCCAGATCCGTGAGTTGGCAAGGTCTTCTCCAGTACCCCCACACAGCACAGCACAGAACAGCACAGCACAGCATTGTGTATCACTGTTGCATGGACTCCGACATTTTGAGGCAGTCCCACAATTCAGAAAAGGCAGGGAGAGATACATATAGAGAAAAACACCGTTTTTCTTGCCTTTCTCACTTAACCCATCAGGATATGGCAAAATGCAACAGCATGCACCTAGATCATGCATTCATAAAGATCAAGACAAACAAGTTGAAAAGTACCTCGGAAGTCACCTTGCAAGACAGTAACTTAGAAGTGTACTGGCAGAGAGGGAAAAGACCAGGGTTAGTACATGGTAGAGACACACTTACAGAACACCCCTCCGCCGGGAACTGGCACCACGCCAGGGGTGAACGGGAGGGGAAGTAACATCAAGAGACAATTCTATACCCATGCCAAGATTTACTTCATCTGATATTAGTTTATTTAAAAGTCTATAGCTTTGGAGTAACTAGATAATCTGTTACTCATTAATAACAATATCAGATAAGCCATACTTTGTTAATTCAAGATGTTGCTTCCATTTTCTGCACTTTGAATTAACAAGATTCCTTCCCCTCTATACAACCAGCTGCCCGCCAGCAAGGTCCTTGGTAGCCATTTTGGATTTGCTAAAATCGGTAGCCAAATAGCTTTTTCTTCTCCTGCAGGCTTCTCTGGACCCCAAAGCAGTCTTGTAGCCTGTTGTTCCACTAACTTAAGATCCTAGGTACAGATAGGAGTTGGTTTGAATGCACGGTTTGTGGAGGCAGATTCTCTGAAACTGACAAAAGTGTAGCCCTTCCTAGGGAGACCATACAGCCTCCCTTGGCAGAAACTTGGGGACCTGGATAAGTTTCCGAGTGTCAGATGAGTCTTTGATGACCATTTAGGATGACTGTTTAGGATTACTATAAGCATTTAGGGCCTAAAATGATCTTCTGGTCCCTGTAGGAGACTAAGTGTCTTCTGCAAGAAAGGCACAGAAAAAGTAGCCTCACTATGGGAAATGAGACAGCAGGACCAACTTGGGACAGCTCCCTCCAGAACTGTGGTCATGACCTTTCATTTACACTGCTCAGGACACTTCAGGCATTTATTGGTTTGGGGCACTAAAAGCCATAGACTGTTTAAATGGCTGTGATCACCCACTGCTTCCTCTCTTTTTTTTTTTAAAACACCCAGTGACTGCTGCTTTTGTGTAGCACTTAAGAATTATAGTTCTGGCGAGGTACAGTGGCTTAGCCTGTAATCCCAGCACTTTGCGAGGTCGAGGCAAGTGGATTGGCTGAGCCCAGAGGTTCAAGACCAGCCCAGGCAACTTGGTGAGATCTCATCTCTACAATAAATAAAAAATTAGCTGAGCGTGGTAGTGTGCGCCTGTAGTTCTGGCTACTTGGAAGGCTGAGGCAGAAGGATCGCTAGAGCAGGTGGACACTGGGGAGGTCGTGAGCCTGCCACTGCACTCCAGTCTGGGCGATGGAGTGAGAGACTCCAACTCAAAAAAAAAAAAAGAAAAAGAAAAAGAAAAGAAGAACTGTAGTTCTACGATGATCAGGCCAATGGCTGGGCACTAATGAGTTAGGAGCTCTCCTCTCCTTTGCACCGTGAGAACTTCAGAGAGAGCTGGGGCAGCACAAAGCATTGCTGATTGTGGCAGAGCTTCCTGTAGAGCCTAGGTAGGGGAGGGGCCTTTCCCTACTTAGGGAGAATTACGGTCACAACTCTCAGTGTATGTCCTGGTCTGGAAGGGAAACATGTGTCAGAAATTCTTTGAGAAATTAGCCCTCAGCTTTAATGTAGCCCAGGAGAACTGATGAGGCCTTCTCTTGCTCCAAAACAAGAGAGAGTCATTGGAAGACCTCTCGGTAACTAGGTCTTGAGAAGAGGGAGAGAGAGAGAGAGAGAGAGAGAGAGAGAGAGAGAGAGCACACAGGGAAAATCCACAGAGAGTGGATCTTATGCTAGAAGTACAGGAGGCTGAACACCAGGAAGCTGTGATTTGGACTCTGGCCAGCATCTCCTCAACTGAGAAAGGGAAAGCAAATCCATCAACAAGTTCAAAAGCATCGCTGACTCAGTGACTCATCAGCTTCCCCTTCTGTGGCTCATGTCAGGTTGGGGAAACAATGAACTGGCCAGAAAAATATGGTTCCCCTAAACACAGTCATGCAACTTAACATGGATTTATGAATCATAGTTTCAGTTTCCTAAAGGGCTTCCTAGTGCCTAAAGGAAAAAACTCCAATAGCCTATCATGTGTGTCCGCTAGTTCAAATGTCCTCCAAACCCATGGGTGGGCAACTCTGCTTCTGAGGCAGTCCCTTTGCAAGCTACCCAGAAGCCCTTTAGGAAACTAGGCTTCACTAGTCCACTATGAGGTGCATGACTGACCAGAAATGGCATCATTTCCACAATAAGATAACATTTCCAGATAAGGGAAACTCACAATAAGAGTGGGATTACTGCATCTGGGTGTGCAGAAAACCATCAGGCTAAAGAAATGAATGGTGCTGAAGCCCAGCCCCCTGTTCCACCCCCAAATTGTGTGGCTGGTGCAGGGCTATATCCTTACAGAGGAAAAAGGATGGCTTTTTCTAATTCACCCAAAGGTTTTGTATAGGCTGCTAAATGGCGCTGGGTAAGGGGTTTGGGGTGAGGACAGCAATCCTCCTTCCTCAGAAATTAGCCAAGAGATCCATCAATAAGTGGAGCTGGAGACACTCATTGGTGGTCATGTCATGCAGAACAAATAAGCCAGCCCAGGTGAGTAAAGACTGTGGCTACTGGAGGGAGCACTTGCTCAAGTTCTGAGCTAGTAACAAATACATTGAGTCCGCTATATATGAACTTTCAAGGTATGAACTTTAATGATGCGCACCTGCGTTTTTTAATATATTATTTCTCTATACCAGGTGTCAGTATAGCCCATTAAATACAGAGGGTGCAAAAAATATGTACACACATTTTAAGAAAAAAGTTGTATTGAAATTGTAATATTCAATATATACTGATAAAAGATGAATATAAGTCACACGTTTGACTTCTGCAATTGCAAGAGGTTCTCAGAGTGGTTACCATCAGCATCTAGACGCTTCTGATTATGGCAAACTAAGAGTGATACATAGAAAACATCTCTTAAAATGTGCATATATATTTTTGGCACCACTGGTATAGTACTATATAGCCAATTGTATTAGTTGGGTATCTAGGCTAACTTTGTTGGACTTAAAATAAATTGGACTTACAAACGTACTCTTGGAATAGAACTTATTTGTATGTTGGGGACTTCCTGTATGGTCAGTTAGAAATAACTTTTTGATAACACCACTCCCTGACAGGAATTCCATGAGCCAGGGGCCTCCCTGCCTGTCCTGCATACGACATTTTATGAAGTGAGAAAACTAAAGAGAGCTGGGCCCTGAACTGGTGGACAGCACTCCATCACTGCTCTTACGGGGGCTAGGGGAACACTGTTTGATGGCAAAGATCAATCTTTCTCAGTTCTGTTGACAAAAGCTATTCAGCAAAGCGCAGAGGTGGTTTAATTTGGGTTCTCTAACTTTCTCCTTCTCCGGTCCTTCACTCTCCTCAGTATCAATGTAACTAACATATCTCACTATATACACATCCCAATGATCACACTGTTTTAAGTCCGCCTGCTCCTCAGGAAGCATAGTTAATAAGAATTCTTTTCATTCAATTTCCAAAGAACTTGCTGCTTCCTAAGGGCCAACACACAGTTGGGTTCTAACCACATGTGAGGCACTCTGGTCCTCAGGAGTGTGTGGTTTATCATCTCCAAAAGGGCATACCAAAGCACTGCCAAGTGGCTTACTGGAAGAAATACTGGCAGATGGAGGTGGGGGAAGGGGGGTAATGCTGTGTGAGACTGGGTGGAACTGGGTGCATCAGTGTGAGTCACTGAGGCTCGCAGAGGACAGTGAGTCTCAGAAATCATGTTTTGCCATGAGATGACTGCACGTGAACAGAGACAGGAGACTAGAATTACTTTACCTTTAACAAAATTACTTTATACTTCTAGGGATAGATAAGCCAGTTACACAAATCAACCACCAAGCAATCCATCCACTATTACTATCCTTCTGGTATAAGAAACAATTGAAGAGAAAAAAAAATGGAGAAGGGGCCACAGATCAGCTAGGAAAACTATGAAGGTTTGTTCATGTTTGCCAGTGATTGACACAGATCCTACAGAAAGGATCCCCTGAATCAGAAAGGCTAGAAGATAGACTCTTATATGAAGTCTGGTTGATGATTATTTATTTGCTTTAGAAGCAATCTGAGTGTGTTATTTTAGATCTGGGTCTCTTAAAAGAAGATATAGTGGATTGGGTAGATTTTGTCCTATTCCCAAACATTTTCAACAACAACAAATTTAGTGGGACTATAACATCAATAACAGTGCAAAAACACTTGGTCATGAATCTAAGATTCAGGGATATTAAGAGTTGATTAGCTGGGAGGTTTTCTCCTTATGCACAATGTTTATTTACTCGGAGAACATAGAGAGAGGAGGATGTATCTTCACTTCGTAAGTGAAGGACAATAAGCATATTAAAACACTGATTCCAAGGAGCTGCATGAATGCAAAGAGGAAATCCATCCTGGCTAGCACTCATCAGGTGGTGTCCTGAGTGTACGTGTGTGCATGAAGGGATAAAATGAGTGGAGGATTTTTCTCTAACATCTGCACGCCAGCACAAGAGCATACAAGAGACAAGGGGCATGTGTTTAGCAAACACTTGCATGGGTCACATGCTAAGTGGCTCTACTTGTTCTTTCCCATCCACATCAGCATGTTTCCACTTGGCTAAGTTCTACCAAAGCTGCTGACGTCTAATATGGAATCACTAGGAGAAAAGAAGCAAAATGCTTAGAGCATTAGTCTTCAAAATGGCCGCAGCCTCCAAAGAATTCTTAAGGGTGAATGCCATACTTCTAAGTGGGGCAACAAAGAAAAGCTGGCTAAAGTGACTCAGTGGGCAAGAAAAGTCCTACAGTCTCAGGGAAGGAGCTGGTAGTACTCCCAAAGTGGAGCTCAGCAGTGGAAGTGTCCACAGCAATAGCCAAGGGCCAGGCCTCAATTCTCTGTGCAATTCAGAGTAGCTCCAGCCTAACAGAGTAGCTGAGGCAGTGCTCCAGGCAGTTCAGGTGTAAACACGAGGGAAGAGCCTGGGAGATGCTATATATGTGTCTGCTATATATGTGTCTACTTTCTTCCTTTCTTTACCACTGTGTATTTTGAAAGCCACTTTCAGTATCTGGCCTTCTTTAACCTAGCCAGCCTGGATATGAAAGGAGCAAGGAATTCCTACTGGGAACCCCATAGCATTCAAGTTTAAGGTGACCAGATAGTTTACCACCCAAACTGGGACACTTTTAAGAGTGAAAGGGGATGCTTTTAATTATGCCAGGACAATAGGCATACACTAGGTATGTCCTGGGTAAGCTGGGTAGGATACTCGACCAACCCAAGCTATTTGTGATCTAACGCAATAGGGGGTCTGGGGAGGAGGTATGACCTCAATATGTGTTCAGATAATACCAAGAGACTCCTAGAAGGCTGGCATGAGCCCTGAGGCTGATCCCCAGGATCCTGTGGACTGGGAAACAACAACTCCTAACAGCTCCTTCGTCTCTTACTGGACAAAGAAACCACAGAGCAGATGACTTCCTTCACAGCTAATGTGAATATCACGTGCAAAGTTTCTAGGGCCTGCGGGTAGCAGGGTAGCTGTGCGGTTTTTAACTGTCATTTTAAATGGCTCTTTCCTGCCAAGATATGCACATGGGCTTGGTAACAGCCCAAGATACACTCAGGCTTTTTGAGCACCGTGTAACGTTTACAGGGTTTGCCCACAGGGTCGACTTGGAAGGAACAGCATCTTCATCGCTCCCTAGAGAAATAAAATCTTGACAAAGCACACCAAGCAATGATGGAAATCAACTCCCTGGTGCCTGGAGATGATTTCAGAGTGTCTCCATCCTCTTCCTCACATGGCCCTCGCATGCCACCTTCCTAAACACCAAACACCTCACACACTAGCCTTATCAGTGGGCTCCAACTACACTTGGCAGCAAAGGACCAGCTCCTTGCATGATTGACACTTTTGGGAAACGAGGCAAAACCCACACCCAACTCTAAGCATGTTGAAGCAAGCATCAGGACATTAATTTTGGAACTCTGGTGTTGGTCAGATAACCACATTCACATCTGTGCCTGAACTCAAAATGACAAACGCCACACCGACGGCCGCCCTCGGAGAAGACAAAGAGGAAAGGAGGAAAGACTTACACTACTATCATCCATTCTCTCGCGCCTTTTAGATTTGTGTGTCTCATAGTCTTCCATGAGGGTCTGCATCAGATTCTTGGGCCGCTGGGTTCCGGCAGCCTCTTCGGGGGCTAAGTCAGGCTGCAAGCTGGGGCCTTCAGTGGTAGGGGATGGAGGAGCTTTGACTTTCTCTATTTTCCCTGAAACAACACGAAGAGAACACCCTTGTCTGCTCATGACTGCTTTCAGAAAGAAGAGACGACTGACCAAAAAAAAAAAAATTTATATATATATACATATACATATACATATATATATATATATATATATATATATATACATGTATGTATTAACTTCTGACATAGAAAGTGGTACCAGAATGATGGTTAATATAGGCCATTTTTTTTAACAGGAAAAAAAGTACTTAAGGTTAATACACAAACCCATCCAACAAAGACCTCAGTGACACCAGATCTAAAAATGACATTAGGTCTAAAAAGTCAGATCAAACAGGCCTGGCCGGCACTTCGCAAATAGATGTCAGACAGACAGACAGAGGTTCCAGTTGGTTTTGAGACATGTATTTTATCAGAGATCATGAAGTGAGACTGTAAGAAGTGGTGGCGCCTTGGAGCCTTAGAGACCCACTTCTTACGGATGCAGAAACCTGAGGCTCTGCAAAGGGAAGGCTGTGCCGAGGTACCCAGGAACCTATGGCGGTGACCAGGCCTCCTGGTTTCCTAATTAGGTTCTATTCCCTATATCAGAGGTAGCCGATTTGCTGGCCTGCCCAGGTTTTGTGCATGGACAACCCAGTGGTGTAAAACCTTTGAATGCGAATAAGGCTTGTTCTTCCAGTCTTACATTGGCCAGCCTCATTTGTTTACCTTAGCTGCTGGAGTCCTGAAAGCATTTGGGTTTGAGAACCTCAAGGCTTTAAGAAATCTGAACCAACAAAGGCAGGAAAAAAGGTATGCACCAGACTTGGGAGTGGTGTGATTTTAGCTCTGGAAACACCCTCCGGGAATTCTCAGGATGAGGAGATAAGGTCAATGATTAATTAAAGGGGTGGTGGTTCTGGGTACTTCCACTAAGACCGTCTGCATGCCTCTCTCCTGGGAAATGCCAGGCCCTGGCTTCTAGACCATCAAGAGGTGGGTTTTATTGCCAGAGAGACCCAAATGCACTGCTGAGAAGTATCTTCAGGTGTAACAATTATTAGTTTTCTAACTACATCGTTTATGGGTGATACAGCTGGAATCTGGAATCAAGGAATGTGAGGAAAACATAAACTACTACAAGCTTTAACTTCCATAACTGTAAAATAAGAATCCTGGAAGAAGTCTTTGTGTTTTTTTCTAACTCAAACATCTTGCTAGTTTATCAAGTACACTGGTAAGATCAACCTGTATTTAAGAATTTTTAAAAGGGGGGTATATGGCCATCACATTTGGGAACGAGGCAGAAGGTCATTTTTAATATACAGAAGAAGGCACTCCATTTCATAGCCACATTACACTAATGACTTAGTGAAACTCATTGTTTTGATCTGAATTACCAGATAATTAAAGTATTTTGTTATTAACAATAAAATACTCGTAGCCGGGCTCGGTGGCTCAGCCTGTAATCCCGCGCCTTTGGGAGGCTGAGGTGAGTGGATTGCCTGAGCCCCCGGGTTTGAGACCCGCCTGGGCAGGTGAGACCTCATCTCTACAATAAATCAAAAAATTAGCCGGGC
>NW_007252947.1:335559-338424 GCF_000164805.1 Carlito syrichta
CTGCATAATCAATGTTTGTATACCTAACCCTGAATTGTCCCCCACATCTTTAAAATAAAACAACCGCCCCCAAAAAAACACAAAGTAAAAAATCTTTTACAATCTCCAAAGTCACCAGAGATAGGGTCTATTTTTATTATAGAAATTAGGGAATGCTATAATGACCCCTTTAAACATTACGAGAGTAAATATTTATCAAGATCTTACTGTACTTGGCCCTCTCTCTCCCTCCCTCCCTCCTTTCCTCTCTCCTTCCTTTTTTTCCTCCCTCCCTCCCTTCCTTTCTTCCTCAGACTTGTTGAATTGTTTTAAAGCAATCCCAGACCTGAAGTCATTTTACTCCTACATACTTAGAGTATGTATCTCTAACAATTCTGGTTGACTTTTTAACCGAAGGCTTGAGAAACAATAGAGCATAGTGGTGAACATGCAAGCTCTGGAGCCAGTCAGCTTGGGTTTGAATCCACTACTTAGCAGCCAAATAACTTTGGGCAAGTTTCTTACTGCTTCTATATCTCGGTTTCCTCACCTGTAAAATGAGTATGATGACAGGGATACCGACCTCATATAGTTGTTTTAAGGACTAAGTTAATACTTAAAATGTTAATATTCAGAACAGAAAGCATCCAATAAATCCAGCTCCTAGTTAACTGGAATTTCAAAGAATAATGACTATGGGATGAGAATGAACAATTTCATGAGTATTCTGCATAGAATTTTGCAACTCTTCTAGGACCAGAAATAGACACCAAATTGCCAGGTTAATTTTCACCATTTTCCGGTTGACCTCTCAAATGTCCAGATCATCTTCCATCAGTCATGCTTCTAGCACTAAACTTCCAGCAAGCACAGTCTATATTCACTGTTTCTAGCATCTCCCTTTCACACACAGCACAGAGGGACCCCTGAACCATAGAACTTTGTTTCTACATCTGTGAGGGCCATTAACACATACTGACTTGTATCCTATTGGTTATTGAAGCTTCTGTCTTCTCAATTAAGCTGTAAGGTAACCTGAGGACAGGGACCATTTCAATCATCTATGAAGAAGCCCCTTAGTTCATTTGAATGTAACTCCATTAGAGTCTTGCCTGTGCTGGTCACTGCCAGATCCCAGCAGTAGCTGTTGGATAGGGCATAAGGTTTGTGAAATAAACCAACAAGTTCATTTTGAAATATACCTAACAGCCACTTAGTGAATGCCTGTGGACTGGGACAGAAGTCCCCATAAAGAGTCTGAGGAAAGAGTTTCACCAAAGCACATGAAAAAAAACATCCTGGGTCTACAGAATCACAGACTCAATGGCTGTGGAATAAGAAGAAGATTTATACAGCAATTCATTTATAACCTTCCTGTGATTTGACCTGTACAACATTCCTGCAACGCAGTTAGAGAGGATGTCATGACACCTGGAATTGGCTTAGACCATGGAGGCTCAGTGCTAACTCCAGTCCAGGTTACACCAGATAGCAACACTCAGAGTTTGTCTAGAATCCAAACCTGGTATTGATTGTTGCTAAATTATATGATGAGATGTATGCTGAAAGAGAGCTGTAAAGAGGGTGAAGAATTACTAGAGAGAAGTAGTCACCCATTAAACGGGGAAGACATTTACTGCTTATTTCTTATTATTTCATCACTGGAGCAAGTTTCGCCAGCTCTAACCACTAGAGGGCACAAGAGCAACAGAAAAGAAAAGCGGGCTTAGCGGGTCTGGAGCAGGGGTTTCAACAGGAGACCAAGTCAGAGCCTCAGAAGGAGCTGCTACAAGTCTCCCCAAGAAAGAAGACCTGTACCTCATCCAAGACTTCTGGCCATCAGTCTACCCGGTATCAGGGGAAACTAGCTTGGCCAGCCTTCCCTGCTGGGCCCTGCAGTCTCCAACCAATGCACCCTCTATGGCTCAAACCGTGCACTAAAATTCTGTGTGCCATCCTGGGAATCACACAGATTGTCAAAAAGCTGTAGAGAGGTACCTGATCCACACCTGACATCTCTCAGAAGTCTGGAGTTTGCAGTCAGTGGTCCTCTCGATGAGGATGGTGAAAAAACTTGATGCTCTTCCCCCAGTAACGGACATTGCAGGCACTACCACTGTTTGGGCCTTGGAGACCATTACATGAATGTGATGCACATGGTCTGCACCACAAGCCTGGGAGGTCAATCACATCCTTGCCTATGGCCCCATAAGGCTCCCTAAAGTTCCTTGGCCAGGAGGACATGCCCCATTAGAATCTCCAAGCAGCGATGGCGATCCTTGATGCTCATTTTTCATTGCTCTGATGTGCATCTCTCCCAGCACTTTCCCAGTAACCCCAGGTTCCATCCCTGCCTACTCCATTAAGCTTTGCTTTCATATCGGTATATTCACCTGGTGAATGATTCAGTAGTTGGTGGTACCCAAATGTAGCCTCCGTTTCCAATGACTATATCCTGCCACCCAGTTTCTCGCCTACACTCGACACTCCACAGAATAGTTCTCTCAGCCGAGCTCGGTGGCTCAACCTGTAATCCCAGCGCTTTGGGAGGCTGAGGTGAGTGGATTGCCTGAGCCCGCGGGTTCGAGACCCGCCTGGGCAACTTGGCGAGACCTCATCTCTACAATAAATCAAAAAAATTAGCTGGGCATGGTAGCGCGTGCCTGTAGTTCCAGCCACTTGGAAGGCTGAGGCGGAAGGATCGCCGGAGCCTGGCAAGTCGAGGCTGTGGTGGCCGGAAGCGGCCACTGTACTCCAGTCTGGGTGACAGAGTAAGACTCTAACTCATAAAAATAAAAATAAAAAAAATTAGCCAGGCGTGGTAATGCACGCCTGTAGTTCCAGCTACTTGGAAGGCTGAGGAAGAAGGATCACCGGAGCCCAGCA
>NW_007252947.1:338474-390705 GCF_000164805.1 Carlito syrichta
AGCAGCCACTGCAGTCCAGTCTGGGTGACAGAGTGAGACTCCAACTCAAAAAAAAAAAAAGAATAATTTTCTTGAAGGAACCCAGTCATGGTTCCTGGGATACATGTCAGGGCAGAACCGTGTTGGTCTTGGCTGAAGGCCAGTCCTGACCTTTACAGAGCAGGGAACAGGTACAATGTGACCTCTGCAAGGGATATAAGGAACCAACAGAACAAAGTTAGACTGGAATTCTGAGTGGAGGATAAGAAATATTTTCAAGTTTATTTCATAAACATGATTTTGTCCAAAGAATTCCACCTACAGTGATTTTGGACTTAAGCTTTTGGCCAAGTTGATTCCAAAACTGCATTTCTAAAATTGTGTCCTATTACTTTAGCTTTGCAAGACAGGATTTGGCACTGTTAAATAAAAAAGGTCACTGGTGAAATAAGCTTGGGAAACATTGGGTTAAATAAAGGAAAAAAGTAAGGAATAAAAGAGAGAAAAAGAGAGAAAGAGGCATTTCTTTACCAGACACTTCTGGTTTTGATGCTAATATGATCATGATTCTTTAATGCAGGAATAGGGGTGCAGCATTTCTCAAATTTATTTAACCAGAGAATTTCACTTCATGGAATCTCTATTAATATCTCAAGGAAAACAGTTTGGGAAATACTGTTCTCCAGAATATATTAGTCAACCAGTTCCCAAGGAACTTTTCGGCACAAATTTAGGTAATCATTAAGTATGGGCAAAAAGTTCAGGTGTAAGAACTTTCACCATCATATTTTTTAAAATTATAACCAAGATAACCGCTTATTGGAGAATGGTTAAATTAGTTACGGTTCATTCTGATGATGAAGTATTATTTAGCCATTACAAATCATGTTTCAGATGCTTGAATTTAGATGAAAAGTTAAGGTCATCGGAAAAAATTCAAAATAATAAGAGAAAAAGCAGGTCACAAAAGCAGATGTATTGCAAGGGTTTAAGAATGCAGGCTTGAGAGCCAGACTGCCTGGGTTCAAATCCTGGTTTATTACCTAACAGCTGTGTGAAAGAAAGCAAAAGTGCATGGCCCATGTGAAAAACAGCCAGTGTGAGAAAACAGCATTGTGGTAGCCAGAATGATGGCCTCCCCAATGATGTCCAGGTCCTAGTCCCCAAAATCTATGAATATGATGCCTGACATGGAAAAAAGGACTCTGCAGATGTGATTAAGTTTAGGTACTGGAGATGGTAAGACTATCCTGGATTATATTTGGGTCTGATATAATCACAAGGTGGGGGGGTGGAATCTGAAGATTCTACACACCTGGCTTTGAAGCTGGAGGAAAGGGCCACAAACCAAGGATCGGAGGCAGCATGTTGAATGCAAAAGGAAAGAAAATGAACTCTACCCTAGAGGGCCAACAGGAATGAAGCCCTCTGACAACTTAATGTTAGCCCCATTTAATCTGCTTGAGTTGCCATAACAAAATACTATAGACTGGGTGGCTTAAACAATAGACGTATGTTCTCACAGTTCTGAAATCCAAAGTCCAAGATCAAGGTGCCAACATGGTTGCTTTCTGGTGAAGACTTGCTGTGCCCTCACATGGTGGAAAGATGAAGTGAGCTTAATGCTTGTTCTTTCAAGGGCACTATTCCCACATGAGGGCTCCACTCTTGTGACCTCATGTAAGCCTAATTGTATCCCAAAGGCTCTACCTCCAAATACCATCACTGTGTGTGTGTGTGTGTGTGTGTGTGTGTGTGTGTGTGTGTGTGTGTGAGTGGAAGGGAGGGGATTCAGAGCTTCAACATATAAATGGGGGGGGACCGTGGGTACAAAATTAGGTCTGTAACAGACTCATTTCAGATTTCTGGCCTCTAGAACTGTAAGATTAAAAGTGTGTATTTTAAAAGCTACTATATTTGTGGTAATTTGTCACAGCAGAACTAGAAAATGAATACAAGTGGAAACCCAATATTGCCTTCTACACCCCTATGTGCATGGAGAAAAACTAGTAAGGTAGTGGCCATCCCTGGGAAAGTGGAATTATGAGTCATCTTTATTTCTATTCTTTTTTAATCAGTTTTTTCTACAATAAGCCTAAATTAATTTTAAAATATTTATAAAATCAAAAAAAGTGTCCCCTTTTTTTTGAGTCAGAGTGTCCCCTCTGTCGCCCTGGAGTGCAGTGGCACATTCATTGCCATCACAACCTTAACCTGCTGGGTTCAGGCACTCCTTCCGCTTCAGCCTTCCAAGTAGCTGGAACTACAGGCATGTGCCACTGCGCCCAGCTAATTTACTTTTTTTTTTTAATTTATTATAGAGACGAGGTCTCGCCACATTGCCCAGGCTGTTCTCGAACCCGTGGGCTCAGGCAATCCTCTCGTTACCACCTCCCTAAGTGCTGGGATTGCAGGCATGAGCCACCGCGCCCAGCTAAAAAAGTTTCTTTTAAATATTATTGGCCCATGCTGAGAAAGTAGATAAACTGTTTGCTTTAACCTTCATGGGCTAAGCAGATCCACAAGCCTTCCCCTCATCCCAGGCAGAACATACCCAGAGGAGCTAAGGGAAGGGGAAAAAAAAGCTATTCATCTCTGCAACAGTGATGCTCAAAAGGCAGTAGCACTGCAAGGCAGACTGAGGAGCAAGAAAGAAAAAAGAATTTCACTCCAGTGTCTCCCATTATAAGTGGACGAGAAAACTAGGCAGTGCGAATTTGCATTTACTGTTTATTTATCATAAATAGTTAAATCACTTTCTGGCTGCACTTCCGGGTTTTCCAAGCAAGTCGGATTTCCCCTGGGCATCTGTGGCAGGCTATATTGACAAGGGGCAGAGAAAGAATTTGCAAGTCCCCCCACCCCAGAGAGGGCTGAGTGCACTCAAAACAGCTGCTATCATCCCTGACAGCCCAAATCCTTCTTCTGTAGAAACAGGTCTAACTTCCAAAATGCCAAGAATGTGGACTCCGAAAGTTTAGAGAATTATTTTGGTGAAGTATTATGATTTGGGTGATGATATGCTCCACATACATGAAGTCTAAATTCTTAAATCAAAGATCCTTTGTTTCTACATTCCTCAAAAGAAAAAGCCATCACCCACTCTTATTTAAAAACCAAACCGAACAAAAACACCCACCAGATGACATGCCTCGGCCCGTTCCTCCTTCAATGACCTCCTTTCTTCACACAGCATCAGGGTGAGGTTGCAAACATCTAAAGCGACCCACAAGTCACCAGAAAGAAATGAGCTCAGACTTGCATTCTTGAGTTCATTTCCTCTTGTACAAGGGAACATCCTGCTTGACAGACCCAGAGTACAAGGGCTTGTACGGTTCCAGCTGTGACCCGCACACCAAGAGCTGGTCCCTCTTCTTTTATCTCCTCCTTTGAAGGCCCCAGGGGTGGGAGAATGCAATGATGTGAATCTTTCGATTATAAATCTAGCTCAGAAATGAGAAATACCCCTGCCTGCGAAACAAGTCTGAGAAACTGTCAAATATTATTGCTTAAAGGTAAGTTGGGATGTTTGATGAGTTGCATGGGTTGACCCCCAAGAACACAACTGGAAGATGATGAAGATTCTAGAAGAAAAACTCTGCTTCTCCAAGGGAAACACAGTTTAAGACCACAAGAGAAAAAAAGTTAATTAAATCAGTAAGAATAAGAATTGTGGTGAACAGCAATTCTCCACAAATCTTCTCAAGATCTTTCTGCTAAAAACATTTCTACCGGCTGGGTTCGGTGGCTCAGCCTGTAATCCCAGCACTTTGGGAGTGGTGAGTGGACTGCCTGAGCCCACAGGTTCGAGATCAGCCCAGGCAACTTGGCAAGATCTCGTCTCTACAATAAATCAAAAGTTAACCAGGCGTGGAAGCGCGCGCCTGTAGTTCCGGCTACTCAGAAGGCTGAGGTGGAAGGATCGCCAGAGCCCAGCAGGTCAAGGCTATGGTGGCCGGGAGCATGCCACTGCTCTCCAGTCTGGGCAACACAGTGAGACTCCAGCTCAAAAAATAAAAAAAACCAACATTCTACCAACATGGTGAGCTTGCTTGTATGAAGATTACCTCCCAAAGGGGGGAGGGGAGGAAATATTTTCATGGTAATATTTATCATTTTATTGTCACTCAATACATTTAATGAGGGACTATGTCATTGTTTAGTTTTTGAAATCACAGCTCTTTAGTTATTAAAAACTCATTCCCGAACTTGGGTTTTGAAAGAGAAACTTTAATTCTAAAGAAGTAAATGAAAAAATTGCCAACTAGGAATAGAAAGCAATTGTATAATGTATACTCTGTTAGTATCAGCAAAAGAGCAACTAATAAATAGTTCTGCTGGGGTTTTCTAGACCTTTTTTGAAACATAACAATAGCTGTACCAACAACAATAATAATAATAATTCTTGTCGGAAGTTGTCTATGTACCAGACACTTTCTTAATCCTTTATGAGGTTGGTACTATTTATTCCCATTTTACTGGTGAGGAAACTGAGGTTTACAGAGATAAGTTGGTCACACAACTAGCAAGCAGTAGAGTCAGGATCTGAACTTAAGCTGTGAATCCAGAGACACAACTGTTACACTTAAGCACATATTTTCCTTGACCAGCTTTTTTACATAAGGTATGAATTTATATTTGAGTAATGGGAAATAAAAGAGAGACTGGTAATACTTGTGATGGCAGATGTATCCAAGTTTTGGGAAACCTTTAAGTTCATGAGAAAGAAAAATCATCACAGGAACTACAGTTGTACTTTTTGGTGCCCTACCAGTCTGTCCTGCACACTCTCCCCCATTCCACCTGACCCCTAGTCTGCCACCCCCTAAGTATGTAGTAGCTGATTCACAAAGATCAGATAGCTCTGAAATGCCAGTCTCCTTAGGGAAGTACACAGCAAGGGAACTATGACTAGTAAGAGACAGAGTCATACCCTGCCCTGAACTCCAGCAGTCACAGGCGACATCCTGCTTCCAAGCCTGGCTTTGATTAGCTCATAATTTTTACCAGGGAACTTGCAAGAATGAGGTCCTCTGATTCATCTCTGATTCAGCTCAAGATGGTGCTTCTTTCTTTGTATGTGGCTGAATCTGATTTCTCAGAAGAAGCTCTCCTAACTCGGAGCATGAAGTAGCCACAGGCTAGGACACACATGGTGACCCTGCAAGACATCAGCACCAGCACCAGCAGGTGCCAACCCAGGCACCCTGGATGCATCAGAAGACGCAGCACAATTAGCAGTAACAGCCGAACCTGGTGGAGAAAGTTCTGTTTTTCCCAAGGTCCCACTACCTAGAAGCCATAACCACAGAGGCTTGTCACAGAAGAAAGACTTCCTCTGTGTCCATACCTTCTCAGAAGGGATATGGACAGGGTTAACCATGGCAGCCACCCTTTTCAAACCTTTGAGGGTAATGTCCACAAAAAATTTTGATTTCTATAATTTGAGAAGTCCTGGTTTCACTACATACCTTCATCCCTTGTCAAACACAGCTTCAACATAGCCTTTTCTTACCAGTTTCTTTCTACATGGTATGCATTTTTCAAACAAACATATTTACTGGCCTAAATAAATAAAGGGAAGTTCCGGTCCAAGGAAAATCAGTCTTAAAGAGGAAAAGGGAACAGTAGAAAGCAATCTTGGTGCTCTATGACCACCAAACAACTAATTTAGTTGACTTTGACCGCTATCCCCAAATTGTCCATGCTCAGTTAAATGGTACAATGAATACTTATCCCATCCTCAAATTTAAAAATTGATTCCTTGCTTGAGTACCCAGTTCATTCAAACTTTTCAGGAAATGAGCATGCTTCTGGAGTGAGCAGTTGAGCTTATTCCTGGGAAATGAACCTTCAGACAGAACTCATGAGAGCAGCCAGGCCAGATGGCTGACATGGGCTTTGTTAATTCTTCCACTATCTGCTCAGATCTTTGGCAGCATCAGCAGTTTTTGCCTATGATAATTTGGGGTATTGGAATTAAGTTCTGAAAGCACAAAGGAACTATCCCAGGTCACTAGAGCAGTAGTACTGTTTCATGGCCTTTGAGAGTCAAACTTATAGATCTAGACTGTTACAAACAAAGGATTCCAGAGCTACAGGGGCTCCGAAAAGGAGGGTCAAGAAGACCCAAGAAAATATAGGGGCCAGGCCCCAGACCAGGAGAAGGCTGAAAGAGGCTGTGTTCAGTCACTATAGGCTGGAAAGGAAAGTAGTTACTACACACCTTACAGGGCAGGCTCAATGGAGGGGCAGGAGAGGGTGGGGGAAATCATATGGATTCTGGAGACAAATGAGCCTGAGTTTGAAACCAGCCTCTACCACTTCCAAGCTGAGTGACCTTGGGCAAGTTACTTAATCTCTCTTCCAACTGCAAAAAAATTCCAAAATCCAAAAAAGTTCTGAAAACCATGTCTGTTCATAACTTATTTGACAGCAAAACTGATATGAGCTGCATGAAGTTCTTCTTAGTCTTTATTTACCCACTTAATGAAACTAATTTTCCCTAAGTTTTATAGCAGAAACTTAATTTGATGACAAGAAGTTGCCCCAGAGCCTGCCTGTTGTGTTAAACACTTTATGACTTCCCTAAAGTCAGAAAATGTCCGAATCGAGAAATATATCTGGCCTCAAGGGTTGAGAAAATTTATATTATTTCTTAGAGGACTGTTGGGTGAATGCAGTTAGAACACGTGTATGACTAGTAATATACACAGCTTTAAGATATAAGAAATAACTAATACTATACACAGCTTTAAGATCTTGATAAGTTGTGGCTACCATGATTAGCGATGTAGCACCAGAGAATGTTCTGGAAATGTGGTAGTGGACAAATAACCACCTAGAGACATGTCTCACTAAGCTTTAGCTAGCTCCATTCAGCCAGCTGGGCCCCTGCAAGCTGCACAATCAGTGCTTGCCTTGCAGGAAGGACAGGTGCTGGACAGCACCTTCTCCTGTCTAGGCATGTGATGGAATCCTCCCTGGCACAAGTCTCCCTCTGAGAAGCAATGAGGACACCTCAAGTGAAACTTGGCCTCATCTGGCTCCCATTTAGCATGGAGCAAGCCACCAACCTCTGCTTCAGGAATATTACAAATATTTTCTTCTCCCTAAGCCTTTTCTTTGTGAAAATTGGAGACAATGAGGGGGAAAGGAAAAAAAAAAACAGTTAATAATTTTTATAATAATGTCATATCGCCTCGTGTGGACTCATAATTCAAACTGACAGCAGAAGTCAACACTTCCTATAAATCATATTTTCATAAGCTGTATAACTATCAACTCTTTCCACACGTTAGAAGACATGAGTAGACACTCCCAAGTTAGGGGACTCAATATCCACATCTTTTTCCACTCTCCATAATGTACCATCCCACTGGGCAAATCATCTGAGTTGGAAGAGCAATTCAATATCTGGCATGAAAACAGAAACTATTTCAAAAACAAAATTAATCATCACCTCAAACTAGGTTTCTCTAGCATGCATAGAACTTGGAAGTGAAACCAGGATACCTAATAATAGACATAGACACTAAAGTGAGTTGGCGTCCCCAATATGAAAAGGTCTTAAAGTGTAACTAAAGTGAGTTGGCATCCCCAGTATGAAAGGTCTTAAAGTATAACTTTCAATAAAATATTTGGTTGTCTCTCCTGCCCCCCCCCACAAATTCTCTCCTCAGGGGTGTTTTACAGCAGTATGTGGATTGCCCTTTCAAATCAGGTTCTTGCACCTTGTCAAGTGCCATAAGCAGATGGCATGCATGCATACACTCTTGGGAGCATGGCCTCTCACGGGGTGTTCACCAAGATGGTGCATACTGTCAGAAGTGCTCAGATATAGGAAGAGCTCGGTACAAGTCTGTGAAATGAACTCACTGGAACAGAAAGACTTTTTTTTTTTTGAGTCAGGGTCTCACTCAAAAGAGGAAGACTTTTAGTCTATCAATTCATAGAAGAAGGCAGGACAGCTCAGAGATGTATGGAGATAACTATCCTTTTCAAAACTCTCACTGGCTTCCCACTGACCACAGGATAAAGTCTAAAGTCTAAAACCCTTAACATGATTGATGTAGTTCTTGGCTGCCTGGCTTCAGGTCAACTTTTTTTTTTTTTTTTTTTTTTTGAGTTGGAGTCTCACTCTGTCACCCAGACTGGAGTGCAGTGGCCGCTCCTCGACCTGCTGGGCTCCGGCGATCCTTCCGCCTCAACCTTCCAAGTAGCTGGAACTACAGGCGCGCGCTACCACGCCTGGCTCATTTTTGATTTATTGTAGAGATGAGGTCTCGCCAAGTTGCCCAGGCGGGTCATGAACCCGCAGGCTCAGGCAATCCACTCACCTCAGCCTCCCAAAGGCACGGGATTACAGGCTGAGCCACCGAGCCCGGCTAGCTCAACCTTTTTGTTTTGTTTTAAATCTCTTCCTTGAACCTACTCTGGCCTTATTTAAATACTTCAAATGTGCCAAATTCTATTTCCTTTGAGCCCCTCTGGGCGACCTTCCTTCTCCCCTAACCCCTTTTTCCAACTTTTACTCCTTCAGTTCTCCACGTAGATGGTAGTTTCCAAAGGAAGGAAGACTCTCCTTATCCTCCAGATGATATGGCCCTCTTTGTTCTGTGCTCTTACAGGACTCTGTGCTTCTATGTCATAAAACTGCCTCATTTGTTTCTCTTACTGAACCATTACATTCCCTGAGAGCAGGAACTGGGCACTTTGTTCACCTCTGCACAAACAAATGTCACTCAAATTCTATTTACATGAAGCTTCTTCCTTTAAAAGTCAAATAAGAACTAACAAGATAATTTCCAGATAGTTAGCCTTTGACAATGACAATATCCTTTTGAAAACAGAACCTTTATTATCCTTTCTGCAGCTTTTAAAGGCAAAGAAACTAAAAGCTGAAACAAGCGTGGTGTGGTGGCCTATGCCTGTAACCCCAGCACTTTGGGAGGTCAAGGCAGGAGAACTGATGGAGCCCAGGAATTCGAGACCAGCCTAGGCAACATAGTGAGACCCTGCCTCTACAAAAAATAAAAACTAGGTATGGTGGCATGCACCTCTAGCCCCAGCTACTTGGGAGGCTAAGGCAGAAGGATCACCTGAGCCCTGAAGATCAAGACTATGGCAAGCCGTGATTGTGCCACTGCACTCCAGCCTGGGCAACAGAGCGAAAGCCCAACTCAAAAAAAAAGAAAGAAAAAAACTAAAAGCAGAAACATGGGGTTTATGTCTTCATAACTTTTCACTGGAAAAAAATTAGATTTCTCCTTCTTTATCACATGTTGGCCCTCTGTGGATTTTATTCACCTTAAAGTTTTAAGATTCTAGCCTGTCACCAACATGACTTCTACCAAAAGTTAAAAACTCTATTTTTCATCACCTAATACCAAATCACAAGTCTGAGTCACACAACAAACCAGCTGAGTCACTTCTTCTGGCATGAAATGCAAAATAGCATAATAGGAACTTAGTAATATCTCCATTCACAAAACCAGCATCAAAGCAGCAGTTCTGACCCTGGCCATGAATTGTCCAGTTGGCTGCTCAGAGTAATGTGTCAACCTTCCTGCTGATCAAGAACTTGGAGACTGGCTGGCCAAGCAATATGCCAAAGATTTCCAGGCATGAATAGAAAGAAAATTGCATTTTACATTCAGTTTCTTTTAATCTATGTTGTAATTCTGGAAAGCCCAGGCACCTACTTAAAATGTCCCAGAGATAAACATGATGGAATGATGCGTACATGTCATTAACACAATTGGGTTCAATGTGACAACCAGACTGGAGCAGACTGCAGATTTGCACAGATAATCACCATCTCCCTAAAGGGACGAAAATTAATCTTTCGGGGATGGGATACGGGAAAGGGGACCAGCATTAGCACAGAGGAAAGTGCTGGGGAAATGGGTACTAAGTTTCTGGTATGCCAGGGGCAAACATTAGTACCCTGACTTATTTCAAGGCAATCTCCCTCCTGGTGGGGAAGCCTCGCCACAGTAACAGGCAAGGGAGCCAGGAGAAAGTATTGAGATATCTCTGTTTGACAATTGTTCACATGCCAGAAATAAAGTTGGGAGCAATATCATGAAGGGTTCAATTATGAGATGGGGCAAAGAAAACTGAAAATATCTACTTCTATGGTTCGAATGCCTGTGTCCACCCAAAATTCAAATCAAAATGTAATCACCAATATGATGATATATATTAAGAAAAGTCGCTGCACTCCTCCTCTTCATCTTCTCTTCCCTTTCTTTTCTGCACAATCTAGTTCAAAAGTTACTAGGGGCTAAACAAGATGGTGCCTGCAGTGGGGCTGGGAGGAGCCACAGTGGCGTGTGCTGTAGCCACAGCAGCATGGGCAGGGGACAATGGTGGCGCATAATAGGGTGTTGGGGCCTGAGTGGGGTAAGGAGGGTATTGGTGAAGGGGGGGTAGCAGTGGCCATGCAGAAAGTGATGTTGGAGCCCAGGTATGGTGAGGAAAACAGGAGATTGGTTACTTGGCGGGGGGTACTGATTAAATAATAAATATACTGAAGATAATAAAGACCAAGTATCTTGTTGTCAAGAAGGTGGTTACAAATATGGAAAGGGAGAAAATGTGAATGAGCCTTGTATTAATTTAGAACTAAAAGATATCAAGATGAACCCATGGTTTTCAAGAGAAACAGGTGTGTATAATCTCTAATTCTGTCCACTGAGAAAACCCAGGAGCAGTAACAAATTCAGTAGCAATGAACATACCTAACACCCAGATCTTGACTTGTAAATACTGCTCTCCACTAAAAGGAACTAATGCTCTTTGGAAAAATAGCTGATTTCAGGGCTAGCAAAGTATACAATGAAACTGAAACATTTTATGATGCCAGAAAGTAAGGAAGCACTCAAAGAATAATGAGGACATCCAAAAAGGACACAGAAGTTAGACTGAAAGGGCTCTCATGAGGTTTTCTGAACAAATTGTGGATAAAAATCACCAAAGAAATTATTACGACCCATTGGATATAATAGGAAACCGTAAGACTATACTGACACAAATTAATCAATGAATAGATTTAAAGTTTGATAAAGAGTGGGGTGAAAAATTACATAATACCAAAGTAATTTCCCACAAAATATTAATTAATTATAAAAGGAAAAGTAACTTTATTGTTTAGAAGACTGGCAGACACTCCCTCAACTGAGTGACCAAAATTAGTATCAAGCAGAGTTAACACCTGTCCCCATTATGGGACAAACAGACATCATGTGTTGCCTGTTTGGATACAGTGAGAACATGGCTTCAATTCTTTAGTATCCCTACCAAAAATGCACAACCTAAACATAATCATGTGAAAGCATTGGACAGACTCAAATTAAGGGGTAGTCTACAAGAGTAGGGGTTGGGGGCACCGTGTTGGCAATTTACTCTCAAATAGTTTGGAACAAAAAGATGTTTGTACTGTACTTGGGAACTTTTCTTTAGGTCTGAGATTCTTTCAATTTTTTTTTTTTTTTTTGAGTTGGAATCTCACTCTGTCACCCAGACTGGAGTGCAGTAGCACACTCCTGGTCACTGCAGCCTCGACCTGCTGAGCTCCGGCGATCCTTCGCCTCAGCCTTCCAAGTAGCTGGAACTACAGGCGTGCACTACCACGCCTGGCTAAATTTTTATTTTATTGTAGAGATGAGGTGGCACCAAGTTGCCCAGGTGGGTCTTGAACCCGCGAGCTCAGGCAATCCACTCACCTCAACATCCCAAAGCACTGGGATTACAGGCTGAGCCACTGAGCCCGGCTCAAAATTTAAAAATTATAAGAGTGACCTTGTGTCATTGTAGATTTGATGGAAGCCACGTGTCAAGATGAGCCCAAGATTTGGATGGACCAAGTTAAATACCAACAATTATACAATAGTGAAATACTTAAATTTTCTCTGGTGAAGGATCAGTCATTCCTCCTCTCCTCCAAATCTGTTGTGGACCAATACTTTTGTAAAACACAAATCCCAAACGGATTTCAGGACAATATCAAGCCGCTATGAGAACTTCCAAATGCTTACTCTTAGTGTTTGGACTCATCTCACAATGGAGCAGAAACAAACCAATCCTGGACTAGCTCAGACCATACTTTGAGCAGCACCAATTGCCATCACATCCTCATGGGAAATTAAAAACTACCGGTTCCTGGTTATTCACAAAGATAGCAACAATAATTACCATTCCATTAACATCAACCACCTATACAAAGTCTTCAAGATAGGGACCACCCAAACAATATAAGAGGATTAAAGATCTGCCTTTGTTTACAAAATTCAACGTCTCTAAATGGGTCACATGACACGAATGGATAAGACCACCCCAAAGTAGTTGCTCTGTGGCAACTTAAAGGAAGACAAACCCAATGACACAAAAGATGGACAAAAACATTTTCCATGGGTCAATCTGCAACACCGAGTCACAACCACCACTGCTGGGAAGAGACCCAGCATTCAGAAGGGGTTAGTAGAGCACATCCCTAATTAGATGGGCTTAACTATAGATAGTGAGAGTCAAGCTATTGACTCAATACAGTTCACACATTGGTTGTCTCTGGTTAGTTCTATGCCCCAAACACTCCCTCCCCTCAGCCAAGAGGAAGCCCTTCAAATAAAAAAGAACAATTCTGTGTAATAAACCAAAACCAAAGCAGATGACAAGAAAGAGCTATTGCATCTGCTGGAAAGTGGCAAACTCCATCCAGGCTTGGAGTTCTTCTAAAGGACACAAGGGAACTCCTGTTGCACATCACCAAATACTGGAATTCTTGTGCCAGTGCCCGCCACCCTCCAGCACTTGTTCCAGACACACACAGAAACCCGTAAGCTGGCATCAACAATGGTAGATTTCCACAGCATCTGTCTCTGGTATGAGGCGCCTCACTTACCTGGAGCAGTTTTGTAGCATGTTCTAGAGGGCAGCGATGGGGCGTTCTTTGCCCTGGGGCTCTGTGTACTCTGCAAGACTTGTCTCTGCCTCTTTAGCTCCTCTTCCCTTTCCTGAGCTGCTCGAATCTCTTCTTCGATCATGGACAGAGTCCGCTGTTTCCTTGACCTCAGCTTGAAGGGCCCAACCATCACGTCAGATTCTTGAGTGGCCAGGAGGGAGGCTGTGCTTCTCAGCTCGGCTGCCTCCGAGTACTTGCTGAAATAGCTCCCTTCGGGCCTGGTCTCCTCCATATTTATTGGGCCACTGGGCTGCACAGATGGCAGTGGTTGGGGAGGCCCCCTTTCCCTGAGCGCCCTGTCTTCAGCAGGCAGAATCTTTGGTAATACATCCCTTTTCTCTTGAACAGGAGAAGACACCTGAGGTGGCTCAAACATACTCTGAGGCTTCTCTGGGCTGGAGGCCTCTGTTTCGGCTTCCTCCAGGGTCGCTTCAGGTCCCTGCTGCTCTGCCCCAATCTTGCTGGTTTTGGACACAGCTTTATCTACCTGCTCAGCTATGGCTTGTTGAATGGCATTCTGTACCAGGAGACCAGCCTGATATTCCAAGGGGTCATCAACTGATGGAGAGTCTCCCAGTGTAGAAGAAGGGGAATAGAAACCATGATCACTAAATGACTTAGAAACACCTCCTCGGCTCTCTGAGGGGTTGTCAGTTTGTGGAGTCTGGGGCAGAGAAAAATCAGCCAGCGAATTTTCCTGGAGGGCATTGGTTGTCTCATTGGAGGCCCCGCTGTCACTGATGTTGTCCATGCTGAAATCATTGGACAGGGTCTCCAAGACCGTAGTATCCTGGGACCTCACTGACAATTCATCCAAACCAGAGTCAAGCTCCTCTTGGGTCAAGGAGACATTGACCGATCTTGAAAACTGATCCAAAATCCCATGGTCGTCATCCTTGACAACGGTGAGGATGGCCCGGGCGCTCGTAAACTCTCCATCCTCTGCCCACAGTTTAGACAAGGGCCCACGCTTAGATGGCTCACTGTAGGGCCCTTCCTTCCCCTGAGGGGCTGTGGTGCCCTGGCCTCCTCCCACTGACTGGCTCTCCAGGGTGCAGGAGACTTTCTGCCCCTTGGCTGTGGATGCACCACTGTCTTCAGGAAGTCCCCCGACAGAAGCTGGTCTGGAGACGGTCAGTGGCTTGTCCAAGTTGATTGACCCCAGAGGCCTGTAGAAGGGCTTGATGGAGAACAGCCTGGGTGTGCTCTGGCCCTTGGCCAGGTTTTGCCTGGAATTCTCCATCTGCTGGAACTGTTTGCGAGCAGCAGAGAAATCTATCTGCTCTGTGACGATGTCCTCCTTTGCTTTGTCAATCATGCTTGAATGTTCATGAGAGGAGGCAGGGGCTGTGGAGAGCTGCGGCGGGAACTGCTGCTGCTGTTGTAACTGCTGCTGCAGCAGCAACTGTTCCTGCTGAACCCGTCTTTCCTTGCGCTCCTTGTACTTTTTGTGTGATTCCAGATGTTCCTCATCCAGCTGCTCCTCGATGGATTTTTCCTGGGGGGGATTCCACCATTTCGCTGCAATGCCAGGATTCTTCTTCACCGCCTGGCTGCGGATGAGTTCCCTCCTCTCCTTCTCCAGCTCCAGCATTTCTTCTGAAGGCCTCACTTTCCTGACGCAGTACTGATCTTTTTCATGCTCATCATCCTCAAAGAGCTTGGAGGGCTTCTTGTCCTCATGGAAGGCACGCAGCTCGAACTTGGCCTCCTTCTTCAGCGTGGTAAGTGTGAACTCTCCATCACGGGAAGAACACCGGGAGCTGGTGGAGGAGCTGGGGCTCACAGGTGCCTGCAGGCTGTCCCCCAGCATATCTCGGGGCTGGCCAGGGGAGTGGCCATTCGCTCTTTCCCCCTCAGCCATTATGTCAGAGTCACTTTTACTGAGCTCAATGTGAGGAGGTGCCTGCCTACCAGCTGCTCTCTCGGTGGGTTCTGGCTGGAGGGCCGTGTGCACAGGGGGGTTTAGGCTGCCTCCAAGGACCACCACGCCAGGCTCCGGGGAGGATGTTCCGTTGTAAGTTCCATCCACAGCAGAATCACAGCAGTTGGCCTCCAGCACCTCGTCTAGATATCGGATCTCTCTGGCTACATCGTTATCCAGGGACTCGTGGTGATCAGTGAGGAGGCCATTATGAGGGGGTGCATAGAAAGGAGAGGGGTGGTCCATGGAATGTGGGGTAGAGGTGATCCCAGGAACACTTTTACATTCTGCCACAGACACCTCAATTTCCATGTTTTTGTGGTCTGGGAAAAGAGAACTGGGAGCAGGCTCCAGGAGGTTGGCACTACAGTTGTCTCTCTCGTTGTTCAGCCGGATGTCATCCTCAGAAAGCTGGGGAGGCTTCTAGAATGAAGAGAAAATAAAAGTCAGGGCTCAACACTACATCTCATGGATGTGAATGCTGAGAAATTCACCCAGTTAACAGTAAGGAAAACTGAAACCACAGTGACAAGTTATTCTGAATAGAGACTCCCCTTCTAATAATCTTTTTAAATATTTATTTTGCTGTGGTCATGGGGGCCCAACCCTCTCCAGTGTACAGATTTTGTTTTGCTTACTGGGTGTTCAATACTTATTAGATCCATTTTTAGATTTTATCTTCTAATGTAGAAGAATTGATATTATACCACAGTTTCCAAAATATTTCATAGCAAACTACTGTAGGCTATGTAATAGGACTATTTTTATGTCCCCAACTGTAAAAGGAAGGTCTTTTTACATGAATAGATCTTCTTTTTTTTAATTGAATTCATGTTTAATAATTACAGGCACCATACCTCCTCTTCCCCCACCCAGGCCACAGCAGGGGTGGTGCAGGGGCTGGGGAATATGCTCCCAGCAGTGAGGACGTGAATAGATCTTAAAAACATGTGATTCTCTGCCAGATATAATGCAACTATTCTGGAGACAAGAAACTTTTTGGAAAACCTTTTCAAAATAAAATGCTGGACAACAGTAGATTCTCTTCACTGGCCCCTCACAGGCCACTCCTATGGCTGTGCTTGACCATGTGCATTATAAACACCATGACCAAGGCTACTGACTGCCCAGTGCTGTTCTCTAGGACTGCACCAAAACAATACTCCTTAGTTAGGGAGTGAGTGTTGCTTTGAAAAGCTGGTGACAAACTATGAAAGAAAGAAAAAGAAAAGCTACTGACCAGCAGCACTTCCCCTCTGGCTTCTAAAATGCTTTCCATGTGATATCCCCAATCTGCCGCTCAATAAAAAAAAAACACATAAATAAGTGCATCATATTTTTCCACTAGTTATCTAGTCCATGTAACTGTGTTATTTGGCATTAGTTAGATTAATTTTCAAATTCTAGGATGATTTTCTTTTTCATGTCAGAGAACTCTGGTTTATCTCAGAGAATTCCAGTAAATTATGGACTTAATTGAGTTCTCCTCAAGGATTTCACTAACACCATGGTCAGCTTTGTCTCCCTGTTTCAAGTTTATAGTGTGCCTGACACTGTTGACATAGTACAACGCAAAATTGCAAGATGGTAGAATTTTTGTTTATTTAAGGTTTCAACAATTTTAAAGGCTTAGAATATAATATTAAACACCACCTTAAGATGATTCTCAGGAAATTAATTTCAAAATCCTTCCAAGGCAAATGGATAATTATGGGATTTGTTCATGAGACCTAGGAAAACCTGGGAGTTCCTCCTACGTGCTCTGCATTGATGTTAGAATGTTGAAAGTTCTCGTGGTTAACCATGAACTGAGGAGGTCTCCTTCACTCTCCATTCCCTAAATTCCCCTTCAAACTTAAATCAATTGAGTAATATACATTTCTTCTCTGGTAACAGGGAACAATAGCAAGTATTCCTTCTTTGTTAACACCTGGTCTCTGGTGTTCTTCCAGTCTCAGTCTAGTCTTTGTCAAATTCTAATCCTTAATACAATTAATATTTATAATTATTAATGTCTTTGTTTTTATTTTTGGCCATCAGTAACTAGTAGTTCTTTTATCTTTAGAATGAACTGAAGAGGCAAGTCACAGAAATTTTTGCTGCCATTTTAAAACCATTAAGTACACTTTTTTGGGTAAGATAATGGTAACTTCTCAAACATCATTAAGAACTACAGAGAATTTCAGCCTGGTCAACATCGTGAGACACTGCCTGTATAAAAAAATTTAAAAATTAGCCAGGAGTGGTGGCACGTGTCTGAAGTCCCAGTACTCAGGAGGTGGAGGAGGGGGGATTGCTTGAGTTCAAGGCTTTGATTGTGCCACTGCACTCCAGTTTGGGTGACCAAGTGAGACCGTGACTAAAAAAAAAAAGTTTGCAGATAATTTGAATGCCTGAAACTTACTGGCTGCCATTCAATTTCTAGTAAACCTAGGCCAAAGTCAGCCCACTCCATAGAAAACCATTATTGAAATAAACAGAGAGATACATGGTACCGCAAAAGTGAGAGTCAGATTACGTGGGCACCCCTTACCCCAAGCTTAATTTGGCCAGTTATTTACTGCTAGTATTCCTTATGGGAGCAGAACTTTCTTTCTATTCCTTTTGGCTTGGGGGGGTTGGAAAAAGTAGGAAGATGTTGGGACTGAAATATGGTTAAAAATCAGTGCTCTACTGAAGCATAGAATAATTGAGGGGAAGAAAGAGAGTAATGTAATATTAAAGGAAGCTGAAAGGCAAATAATTAATTCTATAGTACACTTATTAATGAAACAATGCAGTAAACATTCAGAAAGCTTATTCTGCAGGGCCATGATGAAATCAGCAGTCCCAATGAGTTCCAGGAGACAACACCCTTTTTCTTTTTTTTTTTTAGTTGGAGTCTCACTCTGTCACCCAGACTGGAGTGCAGTGGCCGCTCCCGGCCACTGCAGCCTCGACTTGCTGGGCTCTGGCGATCCTTCGGCCTCAGCCTTCCAAGTAGCCGGAATTACAGGCATGCGCTACCACGCCCAGCTGATTTTTTCTTTTTTAATTTATTGTAGAGATGAAGTCTTGCTGCCCAGGCGGGTCTCGAACCTGCGGGCTCAGGCAATCCACTCACCTCAGCCTCCCAAAGGCACGGGATTACAGGCTAAGCCACTGAGCCCAGCTGACAACACCCTTTTCTTAACAAAAATGTGGATTTCTCATACTTCCCAGGCCGCCATTACTCTGCTTTAAAGTTTTAATAGTCTGAATCGAGAAAGTGAAGAACTTGCTTCTATTTGTCTCTTGCTGGTAATCACAGGGATAGGAGTGATGGGACCTGTCTCCACAGCATTTCCCAAGAACATGTTTTGGCTCCTCACATCAGTATCGTACAATTCTCCTAAATGTTTCACGCCTCAAGTGTTTGATAGTGAATGAGCAGATGCCTGGTCAGCATTTTTTTTTAGAAAAAAATTATATCAACTCTTTCCAAGGCATACTTTTTAAACTAGAGACTATTTCAATACAAAATTTGAAGCACATTTGACAGTAGTACACTTTTGCAGTGTCCAAAAAAACTGCCTTCGTCTTTGAATTAAAAATGAGTAGTTACATCTTCTGTGAACTCTCAAACTGAGATTTTTTTTAAATGCTAATTACTTGTTAAAAGTCAAACTTTTAGATGATTTGAGATGATTCCTTTCCAATTAAAAAAAAATCTAGACACTGTAGGGTGTAAACAGAAAGAGTCTCCTTCCTGTGAGTTACATGGGGCCAGTCCCCTTTTTTTTCATAAATTCAGAAAATTCTTTCTGACCAATTCCATCTACTTAGGAAGCAGCAGTTCTGAACCCTAATCAGGGGAGAAGTACTTAAGGAGATAAACAACTCCATGTTACCGATTCACAGTCACACATCAGAGGTCCTGAATTTTTGTAAAGTCAGACAACAATTGTAACAAAAGAACAAGGTCCTGAATTCTACTGTCAGCAATAAGAATTTGCCTTTATGCATGGTGGCTTGATGTGATCAAAGCTACCAATAACTACACCAGGTAAATGGACACGGGGTGAAAATCTCACCTATCCAGATCTTCCAACAATGTCTTATTTAAACCAACAAAAGCTTATTGCTCCCTTTGAGGATAAGAAGAATCAGAATTTTCTTCATGCTTCAAAAAAGGTGAATTTGATTCCAGCTTCTGATAAAATATACATCTGTTGTATCAACTGGAAAGTCCTTTCTGAAATAAACTATACCCCAAAGCCAAAAGGGAAGATATGAAAGAACCACCAAACTGAGTTTTCTAAGGTCAGAGAAAAATTAGGATGCTCAGGGGCCTGTGGAAGATCTTTTGGCACTGCTAATCTTACAGGTGGAGCCCTAACACCAGGACACATAAACCTGCCCTCCCACGAGCTTCCCAAAATAGCTAACAGCTGGTTAGGATGTCTACAATTTACATTAAGATACTTCAGCAAGGACAATATAATACAGCTGTGTGTTCTATTCCAGGGAAGGACAACCATCCTAATTGCAACAGTGCCCTCAGGGAGTGGTCAACAAGGATCTAATCTGTAATCTCATGCTTCACAGGTGGCTTCCTCCAGTACTTAGCTCCCTTTAACTCCCAGGGATCCATGAAGCTTTACTAATTGGAATAATTAAGGTGAGAGTTGAGTTTTCATTAGAAAAATTAGTAGCTTGTCAATTAGCATGATGAATATTAGAAATCCTTGAAATTATAGCCTGGGCAACATAGCAAGACCTTGTTTCTACAAAAAAATTGAAAAATTAGCCGGGTGTAGTGGCACATGCCTACAGTCCCAGCTACTTGGGAAGCCAACACAGGAGGCTTGCTTGAGCTCAGGAAGTTGAGGCTGCAGTGAGCTATGGTCATGCCACTACATTCCAGCCTGAGCAACAGACTAAGACTCAAAAAAAATCTGTAAAATCGGTGATGTTCAAATGTGTGGATTAGAGATATCCCCCACCTGTCCATGAAGAGTCTATACAGAGTAAGCCCTTTGGTTTATACACTTCTAGGGATAGTGTTTGAGGTTTGAGGGGCTTTCGCTGTTTTAAATCCACCAAATGTTAACAGAATCCTGTCTTCATAAAATTGCCACTTCTGTCTTCACTAAAAATGGGGTTGGAGCATCTAGAAACTTAGAAAGCTGAAACTTCTTTATACCATTTTTTACAAATATTTAATAAATGTCTCTATGACATTCTAAGGTCCCTGAGCATCCTAATTTTTCTCTGACCTTAGAATGTCAGAATGTCATTTAACATCTTTTGTTGGTTTAAATAAGACATTGTTGGAAGATCTGGATAGGTGAGATTTTTCACCCCATGTCCAGAATTTGGTCCAAGATACACTTTTAATATACCCTGGTAGCTAGGTTGCATCTAAAGCTACCGTATTTACCAAAAAGTGTTTAATAGTTATGCAAAGCAAATCAGCATGGCTTAATTTGCAGCATAGGTGCCTGGGTCTCCTTTCTCCATCTAAATAATGCAGAACATGTGTTAGTTCAGAGTTTGGAGTCAAAGACCAGAGTCTGAGGTCATTTCCTGGTTCTACCCAAAAGTTCTGTCAGACCTCATGTAAGACAATTATGGAACTCTGCTGAGATGATAACTCCTTCATAGAAGGACTAATAATAATAATTATCTCTCAAATATGTTAAGAATTAAATTAGAAAATGTATTTATAAGCAGTATGTAAACTGTAAAATGGTTGATGCAAATATTCTTATTATTAAGCCATTTATAACAAGATGTAAATTACCAATATTAAGTTATTTCTGGGAGCAGATTGGTTTTTAGTTTAGTTTTGTGTTTTTTTGTTTGCTTGTTTTTGGGGGGGAAAGCAGGAGGTAATGGTGAAATTTTGATTTTTTTAGAAAAAAAGAAATCACCATGAGGAGATTAAAGGAAAAAGGCCCAGGAAAGACTAAAAGTCAGACCCTAAGGCAGCTCTAATCTTTTCCCCACCCCTGAGATCCTTTAAGTGCGAATTTTAGTTGAAGCTAAGCACAATTAGGAAGATGCATTTGCTGCTACAAGAAAAAATAATTTCATAAAATGTGCTTAAGAGTCAAATCTTGAGGTTGAGATAAAAATTACTAGTCAGGAACCAACCTGACCTGGGGCTCCAGTCACGTGGGAGACAGAGGAAGGATCACACATTGACTAGAACATAGAGAAGGCCTGTCCCTCTCCAGTATTCAACTAGCCGAGTGAACGAGTGAGTGCATGAGACAGCATAACAAACCTGTCCTGTGGATACACTTTAAGTGTCATATCCCCATTTTACTGTTGACATGTGCCTAATAGCTTATCATTTCACAGTCCATACACATATATGTTATCAAGCTGACACCCAAAACACAGTCCTCTGTTAAGTAGAAAAGGCAGGGATTTTATTTGGACTTTAAAACTTCAGAATAGGAGGTTTAGAAAAAGAGAGAGGCTGTTCCAAGATCCTCTGGCTAGTAAGTGGCCCAGCCAGGATCTGAAAGCTGGTTCTTCTTAATTCCAACCCAATATGTCAAAATGTATTCTCAACATGAGGCTCCCAAAATGACATGGGAAACGGTAAGAAGAGTGAATAGACTGAAAAAGAATTAGGTTGGTTTTTTGGTTGTGTTTTTCCTTGCCTGAACCTCTGCAAGTCTTGTGAGACTCACTAATGGTTTTAAAAGCCAATCTTCCCTTTCTCCTCTTGATTTAGACTTGACCAGAGACAGACTCCCTGGAGACAAGTTTCAGCTTCCTACCTGTTGCTCTAACTGTCCCACTCTCCAGCTTCCTTCACGGTCTGGGTGTATTACCCTCTGGACTAGTCTCTGAGGGGGTCCTCCACTTTCTCCAACAGTTTCCCAGAAGTAAAATATTAAGATCTCACGCCTATGACATTGTGACAGACACCATGAAAAAAAACTCTACCTCTCCACTGGTACCAAAGGTGAGAATTCAGAAGCCTGTTTAGTTTGCACAGAAAACACAGAATCAGAGCCCTGATCCTTGCCGATAAACACCAGTGATAAACACCAGTGTGCTCTCTCAGCCAGGGTACCTGGGCCTACAGGTAGGCACGTGGTGAACAGAAAGAACTTGAAGGAAGTATATGCTCCTTAGCAGGTCTGTCTGAGCCCAGGCAGACACCAGAAAGTGTCCTTCGCTGTAAGGACTGGCAAGTGCTTCTGCTTACTTTAAATGCCTGCTGTGTTCATAGTCTCACCTCTCCCCACTACCCACAGGCAGTTAAAGCTTGACAGTGTCCCTAACCCACCATGACCTCCCAGGCTTCTAGCCTAAATGCACAGTGTGACCCAAATTACTCAAACATCAGGCACCCACTGCACAACCAGGTCTCTGCGCTCTGAATAACCCAGCTTACTTCCTACTAAAGTCATGATATTTAAATCACAAATGCTTTTCTCCAGATAATAGGTGACCCGACCCTTTAATCTAGTTATTTTTAAGTTCCACCAAAAATACAAACTCACTCTTGTCTAGGAACAGAGGCATGGCTATGAAATAAAACTTCCTCATAGCTGTGAAACCTGAGAGCACCTCTGTTTTTGCAGCTCCCCTGCCTTCTCTTTCATAAGTCACATTTTTAGTACAAGGGCACCATTACCATCACGGTGAAGAGCTGGTTCCATAGGCCACATGTGGCTATCTCTAGGAAGGTTCTTTCTGAACCCTTAACTTTCTGGCTGAGTCAGGATGTCTCTAGCACAAAGGCAAAAGGGAGGAGGGAGTGCAACCTGGCTTGTAGATGATGATCAGAGATCCGAAAGGTGCCTGCATAGGTTGAATTTCATCAGCCTCGGAGGAACCAGGTAAAGCTATGATCAGGAAGTCTAGAGGAGGCAAACCCCCCAAAATGAGGAAACCCGAGCAGTATGGGAGGAAAACTCAACTCAGAGCTTGAAGAGGTCAAAGCACTTTTCTGCAACACTGCCTTTGATTAATAAGCACATTCTGGGACGCTACAGAGTGATATGCCCTCTGCCCGGGCTATGGGCGGTTCCCAGACCTCTGAGGTGATCCCCCAATCCTCAGCAAGGAGCTCATAGCCTTGGAGGGAGTGAATGCCAAGAGAACAAATAGCACAAGGAAAAGGAAGTGCTACAGTAATAGCTGGAAAGAAAATTCCAGCACTATGCAATGGTGCAAATCGTGCAAGCCAAAAAGTTGATAGAGAAAATTGGGTGCACCAATTTCCTAAGCAGGTTGACCTGCAGTTCCTCTGGTCCTCTGTGGTGAAGATGATAGGAAAGAAAAGGGGCTGGGACTCAAAGTGGAGCCCTTCCACCCTCCCTTGAAGGTATAGGGAGCAGGAATGTCTGAGAACTGCTTGCTTCTGGGGTTAGGCTTTAGGCCTCCAAGCAAAGTGTCCAAGAGGGAAGTGGAAGAAAGGAGACGAGAGGCACTGGGTGTTAACTTGGGCCACATTCTAGTCCTAAACAGCCTTTCCTCTTCCACATCCCCAGTGGAGCTTCTTCCGGCCTATAGAACTAGAGACCTATGTTGATTGTGGGAATCCAGGCAACAAACCCGCTGACTGACGGAAGGCAGCCAGTCAGTCTTCAGACCCCAAGCACTCCAGGGCAAATGCAGGCTAAATTTAGACTAGGCAGGCTCTGGTCAATGCTGTGACCCCTAAAAGGGGCTAACGCTAACAATGCCTCTTGGGTTTTCCTGTACTGAGCTTCTGCTATGAAGCCATTAAGCTAAATGTGACTAGGGCAGTTCCAAAAAGAAAACCCAAGTTTAGTGGCCAGGAGTCCTGTTCCTTCTTTTACAAGCCTTGCCGTTTTTTTCTGCGAGCTTCTATGGTATTGGTCAAAACAGTAATCCCGCTATTCTCTCAGGTTTATGCCTCAGGTGGAAGATGGATAAAAATACTTCTAGAAGCCCCCACTCCACCCCTTCATTGGAAACAAGGCTTGCCTGTGTCTTGGCTCACATTCCTTGGGAAGGCAAGTGGTCAATTTTTCATGTAATGGAGTTTCCCAAGCACCACAGCCTGCCCTATTAATAACATTCCCTTAGCCCTGCTGAAAAGTCACCAGCTCAAATGTCTGGCTGCACATCTGGAAAATGTTAAGGTGTTACTTGATGAATACATTTACAGCTTGGGCTTTCTGTGATGGTGTGGGGGGCAAGCAGTGGGGAGGGGAGGAAAGGAAGGAAGCTGATGCCTTTTCTGGGGCAGTTGATGAAAGAGTTGTTTCTTTCCATTACTTAGAGACCCACTCCATCCAGGGACAACTGAGAACCACTGGGAGGTTTCTGCATTTTCCCTGAAGAAGGAAGCTTTATGTTTTTCTCAATGGGAGACACTCAGGGGTCTATCAAGAGTATCCTTGGATACTCTTCTACCACAGGCCCTTTTCACTGTAAAACTGTTTTGAGGGGTAGTCCCCACCCCAGAATAAACTAAGATCAAGGCCACAGAGGAAACTCTGGCTCCTGCAGCCTGAAATTTCTAAAGTAACCACCTCCACTGAAGACAAAAGTAATTCTAGCTTTAGTTCTTTAAAACTTAGCTGAGTCCCTCTTTTCTTGATATATATTTTTTACCTTTTGGAGTGACAGAGTCTCACTGTGTTGCCCAGGCTGATCTCAAACTCCTGGCCTCTAGTGATGCTCTTGTCTCAGCCACCTGAGTTACTGGGATTACAGGTGCGAGCCACCATGCCCAACCCTTCTTGACTCTCAATAATTCAGGATCTTGGGTTCATGCCTGGCCAACCAGTCATGGCAGGGAACAACAACCGAGTACCACTATGAACCCAGTAGAGTCCAATTTATTGAGGCAGAGCCCCAAGAAAAGAGAAGGTGACAGATGCAATGGAGGTTGACCCTCTGTCCACAGATGATTCGATACCTATGAATAGAGTTAGTGAGGTTCTCCTTCCACCCCCATGGGACCTCTGAGAGACGGGCTCCACACATTCCCCCCCAAAAGGCCCAAGCACCCTGTGAATGTGCAACATTCTGCAGCTTAGAAACAGAGGCTCGCTGTAGAAGAGAGCGGTGAGTCTCTTGAACACATACAGGATGATGGCTAGAAAACCAGTCACCAGAATCACCGGGTCACACGGTTCTGTTCTGGAAAAGGGGACACACATAAACTCTCACAGACACACTCATATATCATCTTCAATGCATGGTCTGCCACAGATGACGTGTATGGCTTTACACTATAGGTGCAGGACAGAACTTCCTCTTTGCCTTTTAGAGTGAAAGCTGAGAGTTTTACAAGATTTGCAATAAATAAATACGGCACCAGTCCAAGCTCAGCTGCCCACCCTTTCTCTAACAGGAAAGGACTCCACAGCACAGCATTACAATCCAAACTCCGAATCCCTACTCCACAAAGAGGCTGGCCTCAAAAAGCACCCTTCTCCTTTCAAATGAGAAAGAAAGGAACAATAAGATAGGTCAGCAGACTCGGCTTACCCTGCCCAGAGCGTGCGCCTCAAACGTCCTCAGTCAGAACTGCCCCCTTTTCCAGACAGATTCCTATGCACACACTGGCTCAAGCTGGACAAATTCCTTCCAAGCCTCCTGATGGAAGATTGTGATGTCACCACAGGCCCTCCCTCTCCTCCCTAAAAGGCCATTCACACAAAGAAGGACTTTAACCCTCTTCAGAGAGGCCTGGCCCCTCCCTAGCTGGCCTGAGTTGGGAGGACAGCGGAATTCCCAGCTAGGGCAGCCCTCGCCTGCTTCTGTCACTCTCCGGGCTGAGCAGGGAGGCAGGAGTTGGTGGTGTTGATGTGAACCAGTTACCGCCGTCTTCTTGAAAGTCAGAGGTGGGTCTTTGGGACACATAGGGTATTGATATTCCAGTAGTATTGAGGCAGTAAAAATTCTGGAAGATCCTGGAGATATCTCCACTTAGACTTTTCAGGACAGTGTGTGTATATATATATATATACTGGGGTGTCCAAAAAATGTATACACATTTTAAGAGATGTTATCTATGTATTACTTTTAGTTCGCCATAATCAGAAGTGTCTGATGCTGATGGTAACCATTTTTGAGCACCTCTTGTAATTGCAGAGGTTAAACATGACTTGTATTCATCTTTTAATTTTAATATAGTTTTTTCCCCTTCTTAAAACGTGTAGCCGGGTTCGGTGGCTCAGCCTGTAATCCCGCGCCTTTGGGAGGCTGAGGTGAGTGGATTGCCTGAGCCCGCGGGTTCGAGACCCGCCTGGGCAGCGAGACCTCATCTCTACAATAAATCAAAAAATTAGCCGGGCGTGGTAGCGCATGCCTGTAATTCCGGCTACTCGGAAGACTGAGGCGGAAGGATCGCCGGAGCCCGGCAGGTCAAGGCTGCAGTGGCCGGGAGCGGCCACTGCACTCCAGTCTGGGCGACAGAGTGAGACTCCAACTCAAAAACAACAACAACAACAAATTACTTAAAATGTGTATACATTTTTTGACATCCTGTGTGTGTACAGATGCCAACTGTAGAAAATTTGGAAAATAAAAAATATTCATCATCCCTTCACTCAGAGAAACACATTATTTTATTTCATTCTACTGTCTTCTTCTTAGAAATACATATTTAATATAGTTGAGACCAGATAGTATATGCAACTTTTGGACCAACTTTTTAAAATTCCACATGACCTCAGAAGCACTTTTTATGTTATTCAATAGCCTTTTAAAATGTACTTTAGCTGGGCATGGTGACTCAAGCCTGTAATCCCAGCACTTTGGGAGGCCGAGGTGAGAGGATTGCCTGAGCCCACAGGTTCGTGACCAGACTGGGCAACTTTGTGAGACCTCATCTCTACAATAAATCAAAAACTCAAAAATTTAGCCGGGCACAGTAGCACGCACCTGTAGTTCCAGCTACTTGGAAGGCTGAGGTGGAAGGATCGCCTGAGTCCAGCAGGTCAACACTGGGATGGCTGTATGCCACTGTACTCCAGCCTGGGTGACAGAATGAGACTCCAACTCAAAAAAAAAAAAAAAGCCAGGCTTGGTGGCTCAGCCTGTAATCCCATGCCTTGGGAGGCTGAGGTGAGTGGATTGTCTGAGTCTGCAGGTTC
Organism: Carlito syrichta; assembly: GCF_000164805.1. Classification (NCBI taxonomy): domain Eukaryota; kingdom Metazoa; phylum Chordata; class Mammalia; order Primates; family Tarsiidae; genus Carlito; species Carlito syrichta. The sequence continues at coordinate 365,407 of NW_007252947.1, forward strand.
AAGACCCACCTGGGCAACTTGGCGAGACCTCATCTCTACAATAAATAAAAAAATCAGCCGGGCGTGGTAGCGCGTGCCTGTAATTCCAGTTACTTGGAAGGCTGAGGCGGAAGGATCACCGGAGCCCAGCAGGTCGAGGCTGCGGTGGCCGGGAGTGGCCACTGTACTCCAGTCTGGGCAACAGAGTGAGACTCCAACTCAAAAAAAAAAGTACTTTAAATGGTTATGTTATATCCCACACTGAAGTGAATGGATGAATTTCAAGCCAGAGATGAGTGCTCTCATTTCAAGGAATGTCTGAAGGCATGGCTCCACTATTCCATAGCTAACCAAATAGTCTTCTGCCACAAAGAAAATGGACCCCATCTTCCCTGGGTAGAGACACAAGTGTCAGCCCAGAATCAGACCCCCTAGCACTACACTAAATCTAATGCAGCACTGATGCAGTGTTTATTAGTACTCCCTACCTGGGAACACTCCTCGGCTCCCAACTCTGCCTCTAGGTTCCGCCCATTTCATTCCCTGTTGACCTGAAAAATTGGGAGCATCACATAGGATCTGGCTGACTAGAAAGACAGTCAGAATTCAAGGTCAACTCAGTGACTTGAAAATACTCAAACTTTTTTTCCCCCATAAGATTTGGGAGAACAAAGAGAACTAAGATTTACAGTAAACTGGGGGAAAGATGACAAACGTCACACGTAGTCCTGCAGAGCTGGTTCTTTGGGGTCAGTCTGGGAGCAGTTTGTCCTGGTGAAGCACAGTAAGCAGCCCAAAGATGGCATAGGGTTTGTCTGTGGCCCACGGGTTGACCCTCCTGGGACCCTCCCAACCCTTTCAGTCAAGGAAGGAATAATTACAGTAGATGGAGCCCAGACAGGCGCTTTTGAAAAAAGAGCTAGAAGTATACTTTACAACTTTTTACCATGTCTAAACAACATTTTTCAAATGCTGAAATTTATTTAGAAATATCAGGGAGTTTCTCAATGACTGATTTGGTGGTACTAAGTTACCAGTGAGTTCCATGAGAACTCTCAATCTGTGCTGCCCTTTGGAATAACTGGAATGTTCTGTTGTGCAGCCACAGGCATCTTGAGATGCTACTTAGCAGTCTAAAGTAAAATGAGGTGGGGAAATCACACACCAAAGGAATAAAATTGCTCTGCTGGATAAGGAAGAACCAGGACAGGACTTCCATTATGACGTGCCTCAACCAGCGAGGCAAGAGTGGCACCTGGCTCCCACTCCATTATCATATTTGCCCCTTGACACCTGCGAGAGATTAAAAAACAAAAACAAAAACTTGTATTAAATCTGCTCTATTTACAAAAAAGAAAGATATATGTGCTTTTAAAGTACTACGGTATTTTCCAAGTAGTAGGCAAGCATGTGACCTGGAGTTACAGAGAGGTCATGGTTCACTAAACACTCACAGAGACAAGCACACACCTGCATGCGCACTGTTATGGGTAGAATTGTGTCATCTCCACAAACTTATATGTTAACATCCTATCACCCAGTACCTCAGAATGGGACCTTCCTTATCTGGAGGTAAGAGTCTTTACAAGAGTAAGGGCATTAGGGTGGGCCTTAATCCGACAGGACTAGTGTCCATGTACCAAGAAAAAATTTAGACACAGAGACACACATAGAGGGAAGATGATGTGAGGGTAGAGAGAAGACAACCATTTATAAGCCAAGGAGTAAGGCCTGGAACAGATCCTCTCCTCATAGCCCTCAGAAGGAAACAACAATGCTGACACCTCTATTTTGTAATTCTGGCCCCCACAACTGTGAGACTACAAATTTTTGTTTAAGCCACTCAATTTATGGCACTATGTTACAGCAGCCCTAGCAAACAAATACGCACACCCACACAAACACACTTATATTCATGCATGCACACACATTCATATACCTCCCCGAGCCCTCCTCACCCCTACGCCCCCAGTACCTGCTGCAAAAATAGGGTGGAGTTTCAAAAAACACACTGTGGCAAAATCACAGTTAGGTAATCCAGAAAAGTGGCTTATACACAGAGGCAGAAGAAGAAATTAAACTGGAAAGCTCGACTTAGGAAGCAAAACCATAAACTGAGCCACCCCAGGTTTGATGACAGCCGAGTTGCCAGGCAGAAATGATCCAAGCAAAATCAAACAGGCAATACCTCACTGAGGCACATGCTTCTACCACCCTCCAAGCACAGTCTCTGAGCTTGGGGTGGGTTTTCTGAAAATAAATTTGTACTCCCGGTTTAATTCTCCTGGTGCTATAACCCGATCTGCTGTTTAGTCTCTGAGGGTGTCTTGCACTGGGGTAACAAAGTCACTTCTCACCCACTCTACAGAGGGACAGATCCCAGACCATGAGAGTCAACCATCTTCAGGATTACCCAGTGGTTGGGAACAGAGCTCTGGCTAGAATCCATGAATCCCACCCACACGGCAGGGCTCTGCCCCCTGGAAGTCACACCCGGCAGTCAGGAGGGATCAGACTCAAGAGTGTGGTGGGTTAACACAAAGGACTCAAAAAGGAAAACTTAAAAAGCATCTGTAATGTAGGACAGCAAGAGACTGCCTTGAAACCTAGGCCTGCTGCCAGGTATAGTTTTGAGAAGGCCTCATTTCCTTTCTGGGTTTCAGTTTTCTGGTCTGTAAAAGAGAGAACCCAACTAGGCAAATTCACTTCTAGTGTCTGTAATTCTGTGATTTTAGCATGAACCTGAGGCAAAGGTGAAGTTATTCTGAGCGGGCAGAGTGGAGAGAAAGCCAGCCAGCTGAAGAGGACAGCAGCTGCCTTGGAAACTGGTCGACACTTTTGCCAAGAGAGATTTCAAGAGTTCCCAGGAGAAAGCTTGGCTCTTAAACATTCTCCTTGTCGGAGCTTTAGCTCTTTAATCGAATAATTTTATTCTACTAAATGTAACCATCCCATTTATGACAGTTACCAGTCACTAGTACATTAGTATGACAGAATGTTCCAAAAACAGATTTGAAGGGGTCAGGAGAGACTCTATGGAGGCCATCAGATGGAGAGGTTGGCCTCAAACACCATTAAGACTCAGCCCTTTGCCTGGAATTGCAAACATGGGGGAGGCGGGGAGAGGTTGGCACTGGGAAGTTTCCTACTCCCTGCTTCCTGAAGCTGGGGATTTGTAGCTTTCCATGCTGCTCCAAGGCTCAGTCAAGGCGCACAGAGAAAGAAGCCCATTCTAAATGGCTACAGCTGCCCCCTCCTCCCCAGCATAAATATCAACAAATATCTACTGCACTCCTACTGTGTGCCAGGTCTGTGCTGCATACCCTTGCATACCTTCTACTTATTGCTCCCATGAAAAGCAAGATGAGGCTTCTCACCCACTCTACGGAGAGACAGACCCCAGTCCATGGTAGTCAACCATCCCCAGGGTTACCCAGCTGCTGGGAACAGAGCTCTGGCTAGAATCCATGAATCCCACCCACTCGGCAGGGCTCTGCCCCTGTAGTCCCCAGACTCCCCAGGTTTGTCCTCTCTGCCCTTAACTTTCAGGTAGATTCCTCTTGCAAGCTCCATCTCCAAAAAACCCCAAATCTCAGCAATGAAGCCAGGTCTTTAAAGCAACGAAGACAACTGTGAGGCTAACTTTTGTTTAAGCCACCCAATAATAATAAATAATAAGTCTTCTAATTAATAAGTCTTTAAAGCAATTTACACTTAGATCTGAATCCGAGAGAAATATTTAAAATTTAAGACAGGAGTTTATTTACCCAAAGGAATCTCTAATTGGGGTCAATGGGGAACTAAGACACGTTCAGTCTTTAACTTAAGGGGAAATTGATGAGAGAAGACAGAGGAAAAGGGACTTTCCTTCGAAAGGATTTCAAAGGAAATCCTTTCAACACGTCTTGGGTGACCTGGCAACACCTCTTGGACCCTCAAGGCCCTGAGAGCTACAGAGCAGAGGGCTGTGAATATACCCACAGGAACATACAAACAGATGGACCACTCAGCTACGTCACGCACCATGATCTTATTTACTCCTGTAAGAAACACTACAAAATAAGAGTCGCCAACTCCCAAGCCCTTACCCTCCCCCCTGCATCCTGTGGTCTCCCAGTGTACCCTCTAACTGTCCCCAGTACTGAGCTCAGAAGGTTTTATAGACGAAGATATGGAGTCCTAAGGTGTGTTATACTTTATTCCAGAACCAGATGATGTTAGAAGTGACATTTAAGAGAAGGGGGCTGAGAAGTCTAGCAAGCCAATGAAATGCTCCCATTCCCTGAAGTGCACCCCATTTCCATTCTGAGTTCCTCCCTCAAGGATCTTAGACTGAAAAGACCCCTCTGCTCACTACCTCTGATACTAGAGTCTGATCTCCTGAGGGAGCATTGGCACCACCATGGTGCATATTGGAGAAGAAATGCATTTGCAATTGTCTACAACAGTGAAAACCTACAGATGATGAAAATGTGTCTAAGTATCAGCATCTGGAAATTATGATTTGCATGACTGATGGAACACTATGCAACCTGCAGAAAGAATACTTATCAACACTGCATGGAAACCTGGAACGATGCCATATACATCTGTATGTGCTAAAAGGAATGTGGAAATCTGGTTAAGAACAGGCTTTGGTAGCCAACAGACCTGGGGTCCTCCTTTTCTGTAAAATGGCATAATACCACAACTTTATTAGGTAGCAGATGTAAAACATGTGCCCAACACAGGACTTGTCATACAGTAAAAGGACTCAAAGAATGGTGGCTCAGAAAGAAATAAACTGAGAAAATATTTGCAGCTCATACTACAAAGGCTTAATATGAATAATATATAAAGGACTCTTATAAACCAATTTTTAAAAAGAACCAACAACCCAAACATAAAAATAGACAAAATATATAGATGGACTGTTCACCAAAAGAAATGTAAGTTATTCTTAGACATACAAAAAAGATTCTCAATCCCACTTATGTAAAAAAACCACACACACACAAAATAAAACTGTAAGTTTTCCACAGATAAAATTAGTTATCAGCGAGCCGGGCTCAGTGGCTCAGCCTGTAATCCCGCGCCTTTGGGAGGCTGAGGTGAGTGGATTGCCTGAGCCCGCGGGTTCGAGACCTGCCTGGGCAGCGAAACCTCACCTCTACAATAAATCAAAAATATCAGCCAGGCGTGGTAGCGCATGCCTGTAATTCCAGCTAATTGGAAGGCTGAGGCGGAAGGATCACCAGAGCCCACCAGGTCGAGGCTGCGGTGGCCGGAAGCGGCCACTGCACTCCAGTCTGGGCGAGAGAGTGAGACTCCAACTCAAAAAAAAAAAAAAAAAAAAATTAGTTATCAGCATGTGTGGAAAGAGGTACCCTCATCCAGCTCCGAGGTGTGGGTTCGAGACCAGTGCGGGCAATTTGGCGAGACCTCATCTCTACAGTAAATAATAAAAAATAAAAAATAACCGGGTGTGGTAGCACATGCCTGTAATTCCGGCTACTTGGAAGGCTGAGGCGGAAGGATCACTGGAGCCCAGCAGGTCGACGCTGGGTTGGCTATGAGTGTGCCTCTGTACTCTAGCCTGGGCAACAGAGTGAGACTCCAACTCAAAAAAAAAAAAAAAGAAAGAAAGAAAAAAGAAAAACATCTGTTCTTTATTAATTACCCAGTCTCAGGTATTCTGCTACTGCTGCAGAAAATGAACTAAGACAGAGGTTCCCTACAGAATAGGTATGAGAGAAACCCAGCACTGAAGGGCGGGATGAGAAGCTGAAGTGGAGTCTATAATTTTTATTTTACAAACATTTGTATTATTAAGCATGAGGTGATATAATTAGAAAAGCAATGATTGGAAGTACCATGTATAAATTAAAAAGTTACAAGCCAAGCTCAGTGGCTCAGCCTGTAATCCCAGTGCTTTGGGAGGCTAAGGTGAGTGGATTGCCTGAGCACGTGGGTTCGAGACCTGCCTGGGCAACTTGGCGAGACCTCATCTCTACAATAAATCAAAAATTAGCCAGGCATGGTAGCGTGTGCCTGTAGTTCCAGCTACTTGGAAGGCTGAGGTGGAAGGATTGTCGGAGCCCAGCAGGTCGAGGCTGTAATGGCCGGGAGTGGGCATTGCATTCCAGTCTGAGCGACAGAGTGAGACTCCAACTCAAAAAAAAAAAAAGTTATAAAGTTGAGCTTTAAACACACTTAAACTGTAAAAAGGTCAGGCCTCATCTACTTGCTAAATGAACCTCTTAATCGCCATTTTCTATGTACATATGGAATAGTGAGGCCTTTACCCAGCCATGATGAACACGTATCTTCTCTCAAGGAAGTCATGCTTTGGCCTTCTCTCAAGGAGGTTGTACTTTCTTGTTGCATTACATCATCTACTTAGGATCAGACTCTCACTCTACACAGCTGTATGACAATATAATCTTCCTTTTTAATTGAAGATAAGTAATCAGCTCACTGCTATACATAGACATTTGTCCTCCATGAGCTGCCTATTCCCAGAAAAGTTGTGAAACATGCTGTGAGTAACCAAATTCCTCCTTGGGAGTCAAATGTCATAGAATTTCATGAAATATGTCACAGACAGACTATGTCATAGGAAAACCCCACTGAAGAGTTTCCCAAGGACTAATCAGTTAAGTAGAGAACAAAAATAGGAGGCTGACTTTATCTATTATTCTAAACAATAGTCATTTTTTGCTCCATTCAATTTAAATGTACAGGTGAGTCAATCTAGTAATCTTCCCCACCCACCAACAAAGCATGTGCAGAACGAACACACACACACACACACACACACACACACACAGAGGTTCATTGAATCTGAGTCATTTTTTTTTTTTTTTTGCTGTTTTAGTAAAGGATTTCAAAGTTTTGAGTGAGCATAGTCTTAAAAATAATATTTGAAGTTTGTTAAATCTAGTCTTCCGTAAGCTAAAGCACCACGTCTCTTATTAATGTTTAGGGTGAATGCTGAGGTTTGGAACAGACCATAACTCTGCACTTAGAAAATCTTAAGTCCCAGACCAATTCTGCCTGGGATCCCTGCCCCAATTCCTATCCCTCAGGTAGGGTCTGAGGGTCCAAGGTCAGCAAGAAGATTTAGACTGGAGCTGAATCCAGGGAACAGAGCAGACTTCTCTAGTAGAGTTAGTTACCCACCATGCTCGTCCCTGCTCAAAGGCAGGTGTCAAATGGCAGACTTTCTCATTCCCCAAGATAACACTCACAATTCCAGAGAAGGAAGAAAACCTATCGGAGGTACTTTGTAAATGAAATAACTGGTGAGTTCTAACAACACATAACAAAATGCCCTACCACTTTCCAACAGGAAAAAGGACTGATCTGATGGAATCAGCTATCTAATGACTGCAAGGAAACTGGTAAAGGCTCTAAAAGGTCTAGATCTCCCTGCACAGAACAGCCCCACCATCACGCATATCAGTGTCACTGTGAACTGCCACCCACGCTGGGAACTCATAAATAGCCTTTTCTCAAGTTTCTTCAAAAGCACAGACTCATGTGAAGACAACTACAGTGAACACACCTCAGATCCAATACACCCTGCAGGAAAAGAGAACATCAGGAAAATCCAGATAGTCAACTTGAGTGTCTTGCTCTTTCAGGACTAACTGTTGACTCTGGATCAGGACAGGAATGCTGCCTGATAAAGAACAGGGCATGACAGGCAGCCAGCAAGCAATGAAAACTAAAGCCAGGCCCACAAAATTTTCTCCCAACTCATGCCACAAACTGATGGCACTGTCTATATGGAATTCCGAATTTGGTATCAGAGGTGCATTTGTGGTTTAAACCAAAAGACAATTTGCCATTGACACTGAGGGCCCGATCCTGGTTCTGATTGTTATTCTGCTCCACCAGTTCCGTGCTTTTTAACCAGAACCAGAGGGGTTGGGTGGGGAGGTGGACTCATGCCTCCCTTGCCCATGGTCCTACTCTCCCAAGTCCACCCTGGGCCAGCTCTGTTGGGCTATGCACTGGGAAAAGTTAAGGCAGCTTGACTCTGGGGGCAGCTGAGGGCCAGTCACCTGCTTCCGTCCACTGCTTTTGTGGCTCTGAATGCCAGGAAGGAACCTCTGCAGGACAAGGAAAGCAAGGAATTTCTCCATCCACCACTGGGACACATGATAAGCATAAGCCAGCAGGGATATGGGGAGCAGCAGAGAGTTGTGGGAGAGTATTTGGCTTCTTGCAAAGAAATGTGTTCCTTCTCTTCACTTAATGCCAATGAAGCTAACCACTACCTTCTTTCATTTATGAGGAATCTCCCTGCTCAGCCATGGAATCCAAGGAGCAGAGCACGGTGGTTGAGAGTCAATAAATAGTACTGATTATGGAAACAGGATACAGTCTGAGGACCAGCAACAAGAAAGGGGGTCACCATTCATTTGCACAGCCTCTGCTTCATCCTGTTTACCCTCAAGAGACCCTCTTTGATCTGGGAGCCACCTGCTGCTGACCATTTTGCTGCCATAGTTTATAGGCCCTTACTTTCTACTCCATCTATTTATGTGTGGTAAGGTGATCTGATAGGAAGAGCATAAGTGATCCGATAGGAAAAGAAGCTCAGGGATTTTGAAACCTCTGGTATCACAAACTATGTGATGCTTATGCAAGGGATTTTCTACTCTTTGAGACTCAGGCTCCTCTTCTGTTGAGTATAATAATTACACTGAAGTGAGTTGAACAGTGTTCCTTCAAAATTCATGTCCACCTGAAACCTCAGAATGTGACCTTATTTGGAAATAGGGTCTTTACAGATGGACTTTGCTAATATGAGGTCATACCAGGCAATGGTGGACCCTAAGGCCAATGACTGGGATCTTTATAAAAGAAGAGGACATACAGATATATATACACACATGAAAATTCCTTGTAATTGAAGTGATTCATTTACAAGTCAAGGAATACTAGGACTTACTAAGAACCACCAGAAGCTAGGAGGAAGGCATGGAACAGATTCTCCCTCAAAACTTCCAGAAGGAACCAATCCTGCCATTCATAATTTCAGACTTCCGTCCTCCTGAATTGTGAGAGAACAAATTGCTATTGTTTTAAACAATTCAGTTTGTAGTCATCTGTTATAGCTGCCCTAGGAAACTAATACACCTACTTTGTAAGGTTGTTATGATTTCAGAAGAGATAGCACTCGAAGGCAGCTGTCCTCATGACAGAAACATTGTAGGACATCTATATGGGGTAGTTCACATTTGCTCTCTAACCTGGCAGCAGGCCAATTAAAGGATTTTTCAAGCATTGTTAGAGGCAGATTGTCTCATAGTATTTGTGCTTTTTGTTTTATTTTGTTTTTTGAATCAGAGTCTCACTGTGTGGCCCAGGCTGGAGTGCAGTGGCATGCTGTTTATGGTCACTGCAGCCTCGTCCTGTGATCCTTCTGTCCTCAGGCAATCCTTCTGCCTCAGCATTCCAAGTAGCTGGAACTACAGGCATGCGCCACCACACCCAGCTAATTTTTCGATTTATTGTAGAGACGAGGTCACGCCATGTTGCCCAGGCTGGTCTTGAACCCGCAGGCTCAGGCAATCCTCTTGTCCCTGCATCCCAAAGTGCTAGGATTACAGGTGTGAGCCACCACACCAGGCAATATTTGTGCTTTTTAAAGCTTGTGGACAAAACAGGAAAAGCAAAGGAATACCTGTGGAATAAGGGCACTGGAGCAGAAGCATACACAGATACTGTCGCATGCAGGAGTCAGCTTGGAAAGAATGTCTGGCGCTGGCATGAGTATGTAACTTGTCAAACTGGAGAAGGAACACCAGAGAGGCCCAGAGTCCTTGAAGGTGTTGACTGAAGTTGATAATCAGGTGATCATAGCCTTTACTGAGCATTTATGACATGCCAGGCATTAGACTAAATGATTTTTTACACAGTTACATTTATTTATCAAAACAAGCCTATGAGGCCAAAACTCTTAATATCTCTATTTTACAGCTCAGGAAACTGAGGTTTAAGTTACTTACCCAAAGGCTCCAGCAATAAGTGGTGAAACTGGGATTGAACTGAAGCAGCCTGTCTCCAGGCTTTTAATCAGTCTCTTGCCTCTTGGAGATACAAAAGAAGAAACTGGAACAATCTGGACAAAAGACTTATCTAACAAGAAGACTGGCCTCAAGATTCCCTTTCTATTTTACCATATACTCTAAATGGGTCCTAGCCTGGGGTGATAGCTCATACCTGTAATCCCAGCACTTTGGGAATCTAAGGCAGGAGGATTGCTTGAGCTTGTAAGTTTGAGACCAGCCTGGGCAACATAGCAGGACCTCGTCCTCACAAAAATAAATAAATAAATAGATATAGATAGATAGATAAAAGTTAGCCAGGCGTGGTAGTGCGTGCGTGTAGCCCCAGCTACTCAGCAGCTGAAGGAAAAGGATCACCTGAGTCCAGAAGGTCCAAGATGCAATGAGCTGTGAATGTGTTACTTAGACTCCTGACTCCTGCCTGGGTAACAGATCAAGACTCCGACTCAACAAATAAATAGGACCTAGAATTCTTCCCATATGCTTGCTGGCTTAGCTGCTATGCCAGTTTCCTTTTCAAAGAAATATAAGTGCCATGAATGACAATGCTAACAATTATCAATTGAACAGCTACGATGAGTAGGTACTATGCCCTTTACATACATTATCTCAATAAATCCTCACAGTAACTCTATGAAATAAAGATAATCCCTAGTCTTGCAGATGAAGACACAGACGCTCAGGGCTTAAGTGATTTGCCCGAAGACACAAATCAAGTAAATGACAGAGCTGTGAACCAAACCATGCCATATCTCACTCTCCAAATCCCACTCTAAAGAAGCACATCTTGACATCCTTATTGCTCTACCAAGACATGTGATGTGCCATGGCTCACTGAATCTAAGAATCCACCTTGAGTTCTTAGTTGCATCTTGGACAGTAACCTTAAAAGGCTGTCTGCCATCTGCCCCTACTTAAGATGCCCGGAGTTCTCCTCTAAACACTCTAGGTGAGTGATTTTCTCTTAGGCTGAATGGTTGGAATTCTCTAGATAGTGTCTGCCCACTCTCAAGAATGTCTGTTTGTCCTGTACACAGGTTTAAGCATGGATCTCTACAACAACAGAGAAGCCAGGCCATTCTCGGCACAAACCTCTACCCACACAAGCAGGGCAGAAGGTGGGGATCTAAAAACAGGAAATAACAGGGGCTGGGTGTGGGGGTGTGGTGGGGGCTTCAATGCTGCAGGAATACAAGTAACCAACATCTCAAGCTGTGCAATGCTAGAAGGCAGCTGGAATCAAAAGGTAGACTGGAGCCAAGATATTGCTTTGTTGGATTCTACAATGTTCACTCTCCCATTTTTTTCCTTTAGTTTTTCTAAGCATATTGTCTGCAAAATAAATATATCAGGGGTGCCAAAAAACATATACACATTTTAAGAGATGTTATCTATGTATTACTTTTAGTCCATCATAATCAGAAGTGTCTGGATGTTGATGGTAACCACTTTGAGCACCTCTTGTAATTGCAGAAGTCAGACGTGACTTGCATTCATCTTTTAATGTTAATACAGTTTTTTTTCCTTTCTTAAAATATATACACATTTTTTGGGCACCCTCATATATATGTCCAAACTAAATATATATATATATATATGGCCCCATACCATGCTCCCTGCATTGGTGATTTCTTGCTAAACCTCAGAATTTGCATGGATGGTTCAAAATTCGTTTACCTCATCTTATCAATGCATTTGACCATCAGGATGGGAAAGCAGGGCAAGGTTTTACCTACAAATACTGTGGTGGTAGCAAAGGGTTTGCCCACTCCCAAATGAGTCAAGTTTCCTCAATTTCAACGTGCAATGCTGAAGTGCACCATTCAGCCTATGTCTTCCTTTCGGGAAAGTGGTTGAGCCTTTTATGATAAACATTCTTTAAAATCATTCCTTGATTTCTCTCTTTAATTTATATTTATTTTTATTTTATTTTATTTTTTTTGAGTTGGAGTCCCACTCTGTCGCCCAGACTGGAGTGCAGTGGCCGCTCCCGGCCACCGCAGCCTCGACCTGCTGGGCTCTGGCGATCCTTCCACCTCAGCCTTCCAAGTAGCTGGAATTACAGGCATGCGCTACCACACCCGGCTGATTTTTTTATTTTATTGTAGAGATGAGGTCTCGCTGCCCAGGCAGGTCTCGAACCTGCAGGCTCAGGCAATCCACTCACCTCAACCTCCCAAAGGCGCGGGATTACAGGCTGAGCCACCGAGCCCGGCTTAATTTATATTTAACAAATTACACATACCAGGCCAATTTATTTCAGAGTTAGGATATAAACACTAAACAATAACCTAAGAGAAGATGAGATGTTTAAAACATTTAACCAATTAGATTCATATATCTAGCTCGCTTTCCACTTTGTAAGCCTACATCACATCATAAATATACCACAATCACAGAGCCACTGTGGTTTGCTCTGGGTCTTCATCTTGCCACCAAACTAGGCAGAAAGTTTTTCTGGGGGCCTGAAACTCACCAAGCCCTGACCAGAGCACCATGCAGAAACCAAAAGAAGCCTAGGATGGTGCCCAACAGTTAAGGCCCTCAATGTCATTGGGCTATATATTTATTTATTTTGATTGGCAAATTGAGAATTATAGGTTGGGCCATGGTGACTTGCCGCTGTAATCTCAGCACTTTGGGAAAGCAAGGCAAGAGGATAACTTAAGGCCAGCCTAAACAACATAGCGAGACTCCTATTTCAAGTTTTTTAAAAAAAGAAATGCATATATTTACTTTGAAATCTGTATACTTTGTGGAATGACTTAACCAAGCTAATTAATGTAAGTATTACCTCACATTTATTTGTGGCGAGAACAATTAAAATAACCGTCTTAGCAATTTTCAAGTACTTATTCCCACTCTCTTACTGAAATTTTGTACCCTTTGACTAGTATCTGTCCAATGTCCCTCCCTGCTTGCCTCTCTCTTCAGCATACTGATCTCATTTCATTTGGGTATATACCCAGAAATGGGATTGCTGGGTCATATGGTAGCTCTATATTTAATTTGTTGAGCCTGGACTTGTTTTTTGTTTTTTGTTTTTTTTTAATAAACTCCTGAACCTGGAATTAAGGGGTCAGCTACTCTTTCCAAATCTGATCTACTTTCCTGGGTCTATCTCCTCTCTAGCCCTTCCATGAGGCATGACTTTCCTTCTCTCACTCCTAGGCAAATCCATCTTAGAGTTTCAACAAAAGCCCCGGTGAAATCTGCAACAACTTGAAGTTTCCTGGTGACTGCCTGCTCCCCAGCAGAATTAACTTTCTAGAAGTGTCAGGCTATATGATCAGAGCTCCCTGAGGACAGAGCGTACATTTGGGAAGCTATTTATCAGTCCTTGTCAGTCTTGGGCTGTCATTACTGCCCTCCTTCCTAGGGTATAAGAACTTAACTGGAAGGCTTTTGTGTTTCCTGGAGGGCTCTAAATCCCTCAGCCTGAAATGTGACCTCTGACACTCAGAAGTTTCTCAAGTTTTAATAACATGCCACCCTGCTGCTGCAACTTTCCTTCAAATTACGGGCCTATTATTACAAATACTAAACAGTATTTAAAAGTCGGGGTTCTGAGCCCAATGTAAAATAAACTCCACAATAAATTTTCTCCTAGCACTATAAACTCTGAAATCTGTCAATGCCCCACTTTTTGAAAAAGGAAAAAACAATTTGAGCGTGTAATTTTTACATATTTTTAAAAATTGTGGCAAAAAATATATATAACATAAAATTTGCCATTTTAAGTCTACCATGCAGTGGCATTGATTACATTCACAATGTTGTGTCGCCACTACTACTATTTCCAAAAATTTTTTCATCACTCCAGACAGAAACTCTGTACTCATTAAGCAATATGGGTCATAATTTTTGAAACATTCTATGAGACTAATTAGGAAACAGAATCCAGGTAAATGGATTGCATCTTTGTAGTGAACATGGGGGGGGAAAAAGAGTAGGAGGAAATAAAATAATGATTGATTATATTAGAGTAGTAGAATAAATACTATCTTATTCTACTTTCTAAGTTTTGGCAATTAACTTTATTATGTCTTCTTTTGATCTCGTAAGCATACAAGGAAAATAAATGGTATACTGGATAAATAACAGCAAAGTAGCTTAATTTATGAAATTGATATTTTCCTGAAAAGTTGTAAGTAAATTAATACTCATCTGTCACTATTTGAACATATCTGAAGTTTTATAAAACTCACCTTACTTGACTTGCAAATCTCAAGCATACAATTACAAATTTGCCTCATATGTATTGTGTCTAAATTCACAATACTGTTAATACCAATAACTCTCATAAAAATGGTTCTCCTTAGTATTTAATTCAGAAACAAGAAATGTAACAGTATTATGACTAACAACTCATGAAGGAATTAAAACAGTTACTTGTTTGGAAAGAAAATTATGGTAATCTTCACCCCCGTTTCAACTGATCTAAGATCCTATATTTCTAAACTCACGTTTTTTCTTTTTCTTTAATTTTCAATTGACATATAATAATTGTATATGTTTATGGAGTACATAGCGATACTTCAATACAATGTACAGTGATCAGATCAACGTAATTACCATATCTATCATCTTGAACATTTATTACTTCTTTGTGTTGTGAACATTCAATATCCTTTTAGCTATTTGAAACTATATATTATTGTGACCTGCAGTCATCCTACAGTATTAAACACTAAAACTTACTTTTAAAGTCAACCAAATAACTAGAATACTTTGGCATCTTTGTTACCCTCTGCCTGGGTGGAGATTAAGTCAGAGAATTAATCCCAGATAGATAATGTCAATCAGTGGTTAACAACTCAGTGATAATCCCTTCCTTGAAAAGTCTGTTTTCAGCTTAACCTTCCATTGGGTTAATTGATGATTTATCTTCCATTAGGAGTGCCTTGCACATCAAAGCATTGTTTGGGAACAGAGCAAAACAGATTGGAAGGAGGGAGGCTCTTTAACCCTGGGGCTAATTGCAGGAATTGAATATTTCCTAATGGAGATAGTAGCTTTCAGTCTAATAAACAAGCCATTTGTTTGAGAACTGAAATGGCAATCCAATTTCTGGACTGTTGACAGATGTATATGCACACATGTCCTTGTGCACACTCGCAAAGCAACACAGCCTTTGTTCTCCAAACCTCTCACATCCACTCCTGGCTGGCACTCCCTGCTTTCCTCAGCCTCTGAACTTGCTGCACCTGGGCCAAACACAGGGGTCCTCAAGGCACCTGGAATCATGGAGCTGCACCAGGACAGTACCAGGGCTGAGCACCCACCACCACTCTCTTCTCATAACATTTTCCTCTGCCCACCCCCCACCCCAATGGAGTCTTCTCTTCACCCTGCCTGAAAGCAAGGATGGCAGTCTTACACATCCTCCAGCAATAATGACAAGACCAGTCTAGAGCTGGCTAGGAGCATGTGCTCTCCCCTTTAGTTCAACACATCCATTTTCACACTAATCCCAGAAGCTGCTTTTCTGGGGTTAGAATCTTTTTTTCTTGCCAGCTACCTCTGGACCCAGTTCTCTGGACTTCTGGACTCCTTCATGGTCAGCTCTCGGAGACTATAATCACAGGTTCTCATCATCTGGGAACACAGACACTATCATGCTGAGACCCTGGGCAGTCTTCATTTCCATAATAACCTCCAGCCTGAGCAAAATAGCGAGACCCTATCTCTACAGAAAAAAATCAAAAAATTAGCCAGGCGTGGTGGCATGTATCTGTAGTCCCAGCTACTCAGGAAGCTGAGGTGAAAGGAGGTCAAGGCTGCGACAAGATGTAACCATGTCACTGCACTCCAGCCTGGCCAACAGAGTGAGAACTTGACTCAAAAAAAAAGATAACCTGATGGACCCAAGGTTTTTCTCTTCAAAAATGCTATACTATGGTTGTGTAGCCACTTATTAATTTCCAAAGCAACTAAGGCTCTTGGAACTGAGTGATTTGTGTATTTATATTGTATTGCACAACATAAGAGCAGGAAGTTTGGCTTTAACAGAATCTGAAGAAAAATATATGAACACTAGACTAGAGAGTGTATAATGTATATGTAAGTATATGTGTGTTTGTGTGTGTGTGTATATATATATGTATATATATATGTATGTGTGTGTGTGTATATATATATATATGTTTTTTTTTTTAGAGTCGGGGTCTTGCTCTGCTGCCCAGGCTGGGGTGCAGTGGCATGGTCTCATCAGATAGATAGATTAGATTAGATACAGGCATAGATATACAGATATACATATAGATAGATATGACAGCCTGGACTGCCTTATTTTATTGAGCAGATGCTTTTTTTCTAACAGCATTACATTTCAGTCAAAAAGCATTGGAATGAAAACCACAGACTATCGTGCAAGATTAACTTGGGGAAGGACCTTGCTAGTCTAAAAGATACTTGTATTTAAGTTAGTTCTCTAGATATGCCTGCTGATAAATTTTATGTCCACCCACATTTAAAAAGAAAAAGAGAGAACTACTCCCCTAAAGAGTAGTAGAACACAGTGGCATTTACTCATCCCATTAGCTCTGCGGGATGGCAGTGATGAAGAGCATGACACAATGAATAGGGCAAATATCAGTGTTTTTTTGAACATATTAATTTGTAGCCACAGGCAGGCTGTACTGAAAATTAACTCCCAATTATTTCTAATGACATATATGCTGTATGTGTGCACATGTGGATAAGTAATAAGAATCCTTTAAAACAACAACTACCTAACATGAATAGCAAACCTGTCCAAAACTTTAGAGAAAAGATGAGGCTTCCATCAAGTGCACTGAAGTTAATTCAGTTCTCAAGGAGGTTCTATGAAGTGCCCAAATTTTAAGTAGCCATCATATAAACATTTAGCTGCTACCACAGAACCACTAGCATAGGCTACTGCTAATTACACAGGCGCTACAAGGTATGCACTGGGTCACAAGTTGATGCCGTGGGCTCTTTGCTGGTGTAATTAACCCAAGGGCTTTCTCGCATGCCAGTTTCAAAAGAAGACACAGGATATATGTATTTAAGCTCCTGATTTATTAATTTTCATGGTAAAACTCTACAGGAAATTAACCTTTAGTGGGTATACCGGGCCCTGCCTGAATTGTGAGTCTAGAAGGGGTATATAGCCTTGCTCCTCCTGCCAACTTTATTTCTCTTCCAGTAAAATGAACATACTGTGCAGGATGACACAGTATGTAAATCTATGAGATGATATCACTCATCACTGAGCAAGTTTGTCAATCTGTCAACTAATATCTCAAGCCGGGAGTTTGAGTTCTACAGAGAAAGACTCAAAGTAGTCTCTGGACACATATGACACACCTGCTAACATTTTGCATTTCTGAGGGATTAGGAAGATAGAATCAATGCTTTGAAGACTTCAACAGCAGCCTTGTGAGAGAGCTTGGAGTAATCATCATTATGCCTCACAGATAAATATACAAAGAAGAGGAATTCAAGGCTTGAAACATTCTTACCAGGTGCAAAAATCTCAAGTGAGTCAGGTCTTAAGCACATTCCAACAGAGCAGAAAAACCAGGTTTTGAAATTGGTTTCATTCCACATCTGTGAGCTTTGGCAGCTCTCTATCTTGATTCTGCCTTTCTGGAATTCCTAGGCTGAGTTCATTCTGCTCATCCCAAATACTCAGGTCTAAGGGGTTTCCAGGCCATTGGAGCTGATAAACCAAAAGGCTTATAGCAGCTATAAAAACCATCCTTCAGAACTTGGTAAGATGAGGTCTCCAGGGTACAAATGCTTATTTTTCAAGTCACTAGAACACAAGTGGATTAATCGTTAACTGTTTTTACCACGAGAATTTACTGGGAATGCAGAATGCAGAGATTCAAGATCTGCACTTAGGGTAGCTTCAAGTAAGGTACAATTTGTGCGTGGGAGAAATCTTAAGCATGATCTCATCTGAACCAGTTTCAGCTGAAAATCTCAATTTGTTTGGGGCCAAACATCTGAAACCCCAACAAAAGTCTGGAATCCAGTCTGAAACTGGACTGAACTCAAAATATGATACCTCGTCCTTTTAAAAAATTATGCAGAACTCTTGTGAGTTTCCCAGGCTATATTTAGATTACAGACAAAGAGGGAAGAGTAGAATTGTGGGGCCAAGTGACAAATAGTCAGATGGGGAACTCCCTGGGGGAAACCCAGTAGGGGATGAAGACCCCAAAAAGTCCTAAAGATGCTATGACTGGCACTCAAACCTGAAATGTTCAAGGGATCAAGCACAGGTCAAAGCAGAGGGAAGCAGATGATCCCACATACGTGTGACTAAAAGAGAAGTCTGAGCAAGAAAGAAAGTCATATAGATTCAAGTGAAGGCTCTTTTGCCAACACAGCAAATAATTTCTCTTTAAGAAATTCAAAGGGGTTCTGGGAACAAGAGCCCATTTAATTAGAGAGGTTTTGTCTGCAATGTCTCTACTGATAACAGTTCAAACCTCAAACACAAGTAAACCTGTTAAGGCAACTTATGCATGCCACATAGATTCACAAGGGGGCATTTTCCCTCAAAGATAAAAATTCATGGCCGGGCACGGTGTCTCATGCTTGTAAACCTAACACTTCGGGAGACCAAGGTGGGAGAATCGCTTGAGCCCAGGAGTTTATCAGCCTGGGCAATATAGCGAGACCTCATCTCTACAAAAAAATTAAAAAATTAGCCAGGCATGGTGTCACATGCCTACAGCCCCAGCTATTCAGGAGGCAGAGGCGGAAGGATCGCCTGAGCCCAGGAGGTCGAAGTTGTGGTGAGCTATGATTGTCCTAGCCTGGGCAACAGAGTGAGATACACATACACATACACACACACACACACACACAAAGAAAAAGAAAAATCAGTCAGAGGAAAAACTGCAAAGATTTTTGGAAGCAGCCAAACCCCATGTTTTAATTCCTAAGCAGAATATACATGAGGTCAAAGATGAAGGTTGTATCAAAAGCTGAATCCTTGGAATTTCCTCCCTCATCCCTCAAAGAGTTCTCCATTGACTACTTGCACTAAGAATGGCCTAATAATAGTCTGGAAACTTGAAGTGAGAAGTGACAAGCCCTCCTTTTAAATTTAACACCATCTCTAAGAAATATGAGTTTTTCATCTGCTTAGTGTCTCCCTTGTTGCAAAGTTACCACAAACTATGCAGTAACTGTGAGCATGAGATCTGAATACTTTGCTTGGCTTGGCCTTACCCATTCATTCACTCTCACAAGCAAGTGAATACCTACTGTGTTTCAGGCACTGAGCTGGGGACACAATGGTGAGAACCAGGCAAGAAGTGCCCTCTCAAAATGTATTGTTGTAGGAAAATACAGATAAATGTAAAATTGCATCTGTAATACGCTTTGAAAGAGTGTGCTGTGGTAACCTATAATAAAAGAATTTGAGCCACTCAGGGAGGTCATGGGAGGTTTCTGTGAGGATGTGACAGTTGAGCTGCCCTCTGAAAGATGAGGAGTTAACTAAGCCATGAAGGGAACAAAAGCCTGTTCCAGGCAGGAGAACAAGCATGCAAAGATCCTGAGGTGGGAGCAAGAGAAGTAAGTTCAAGAAATGGTGTGGCTTTGGTGGCTGGATGCAGTGAGGAGCTCATCTTGGAAGAGGTGTCTGAAGAAGTGAATGTGGCCAGATTATGCCAATTTGGGTCTTAATTTTAAGTGTCATTGAAAGAAAGCATGAGGGAGGGGAGCAGGGGAATGACACAGTCTTGGATTTCTGCCTTAATAATGACCTGCTAGTCTAGCTCACCAGCCCCCACCCCCACCCAAGGCCAGGAGTCTGGTCAGATACAGGAATCAAGCATCTGCTTCAATTGCCCTGGACCCCCGAAGTGCCCATGCAACCCAGAGGGGAAGACAAGAGAGGGGAGGGGAGGGAAGGGGAAGGGGAGGGGAAGAGAGGGGAAGTCAGGCCCAGGGACTTCGGGATAACAACTCTGTGTTCCCAAAAAAACAGTGAAGCTAGTCCTGAAATTATTTATTTACTTGTGAATGTCTGGTCTTTTTTTCTTAATCTTTCTAAATCCAACTCTGGAGATAACACAAACAAAAAACATATGATGCCAACCAATAACACTCAATGACAAATTTATTCTTTGCTTGATAAAGTTTATACTCTAATGTTTAATAAATAATAATAAATCCCTGTATTATTTCCAATCATGTTATCTCTTTCTAATGGCTCAGTAAATATTGCCTTGAATATAGAAGTAATCCTTGGGGGGGGAGGTAGGATTAACAGTAGTCAATATCTGTCTGGGGACGGGGAGACACCCCTTATCAACAAGGGTGCCTGAACGAAGCATATTTGTATACCTAACCCTTAACTGTACCCCACAATATCAAAATAAAAAATATTGATAAAAAAATAAAATTAACTGTAAAGAGAAGTTCAGAAAATAAATAAATAAAAGAAATATCATATCCCTAGTGTTCAGGAGAGTGCCTGGACACAGCAGACATGCAGTAAATAATTGTGGAATAGATGAAGACAATATAATTGCAAACAATAAATTTTTAAAAAGAAGTAATCCTGATCCCTCTCAGCACTATTCTGATAATAAGGATATTCCTGCTTTCAGATGATGTCGGATTAGCAATTGAGGCAGAAAATGCTGAAGAGACACAAGATGTGCTGCAGAGGTAGAAAGAAGATGGAACTTAGTATCCACCAAAACTGGTTTCGGGTCTTGGCTTTGCACCTGCTTGCTGTAGGACAAGCTGCTGGGCCTCCTGGAGCCTCAGCTTCCTTATCAGAAAAGAGGGCAAGAGTATGGTTCTTGCAGTGTCGCAGTATTAAAGGGGATCGCGTATGTAGCATGCACAATGCGGCCAGCCAGCAGGGCTCTCACCGGAGGCATTGGTATAGTGGGAGTCATCTGAGAAGACACCCACAGCTCCCAGTGATCCAACAGGTTGCCCAACAAGTGAGTCATACAATATCCAAAAGTAAAGGGAACAATGCAAAGAAAAATGTTTCATAGGGAGGACTTCCCAGATCAACCTCTGCCAAAACCCCTTAACTTGCATTCGAAAGACACACAAGCATCTGCAGATGATTTCAGGCAGTTCCACGGAAGCCAGTTGTGTTCTCCCTCTGGAGAAGCTAGTGGGAAATGACAGCAACAACTGCCCCATGATTTCAAGTGAAGAAAGGTGGCGGCCATTTACACCCGAAAGCAGGCAGCCACCTTTGTCTGCCTCAGACTGGCTCATCCCTGGAGAGGCACTGACATATTTTCTTAACCTCTAATTGTCTTTCAAGCAGATCCAGAAAGTGACAAGGAGAAAGCGATTATCTCTCAGCAAAGGTTCCGGATACAGTGATGGGAGTAGGTGGCTCAATTTCTGGGCATCCACCCTTGGCTATTCAGAGCACTCAGAAAGTAGAGACTGTTGGACCGTAAACACACCATGGCAAACCTCCCAGGATCGGCCCCACATCCTGCATGTCTTACTTTTTAAGATTTATGTTTTAGCAAGGTTTGATCCCTACTAGAATAGGAAAAACTGAAAGAGGGATGACACTTGGTAAAAAGCCACAGTCACACTATGGACCTCAGACACATGACAGAGGCTTGGTACACTCACGAGCTTCCACTCGTATAAAATGTTAGATTTCTGGAAAAGGTCTGATGGAACACAACTTTTGATGTCAGGAGGCATCTCATCTTGGCTCTGGAACGTTCTCCAAGCACTCACCTCCCCAAGAGCCACCTTAGCTCACTCAGCAGAGGTCTTCCGTCTCACAGTGAATCTGTAGATCAATGTAACAATCTTACAAGTCTTTGTCATGTGTCCATTATATGAACATCCCAGGAAGTTTTGTAGTAGTTCAGAAAGATCTCTACAAAGGTCCCTTGACACATGTCCTAAGAACAATTCCCCTTCTGCAAAATTGCCTGACTGGTCTTCAAAAGGTCAAAGAAGAGTTTGGGGTTGATACAAATCAGAGGTTAGACAAATGGTTTCCTGCATTTCTTTGACACAAGGAACTTTATATCTAGGACACAGTAGAGGGGCATTAAGCCTTTCATTTCCAATGGCCTTTCTTAGACCCCCACCTTTCCCCATATAAACCAAAGCCTTTTGGGGAAGAGGGAAATCACCCTATTATCTGAACCAAAATCTGAGCTTATTTTTTATTAAAGGCTTTTGAGTGTTATGATAAGCTGCCTCAGTGTCCCCTATATGACTAAGAAAAGACTAGGTCCAGAAACAAATGCTGAAACAAGAAGACAGGTATCAGTTTCCTTTTAGAAAGGCAGGGGCTTGCTGCACAGCTCTTCATCACACTTTCAACCTTCCAGGACAGCAGCAAGGCAGCCTTCCCCTTTTTCTAGGCTCAAGGATACCCACGTGCCCTTCTAATCCTTGGTGAATCAGATTTACAAAAGGACTAAGATTGTTTGCTGAAAGAAATCTATTACCCAATTCTCATTTGATAAAATGCTTATACACACACACACACACACACACACACACACACACACACACACACAGATTATGTGTGTGAATTGAATGATTCTCCACTGACTACCCCCTCCCCCTCCAATTCTAGGTTTTCAGAGCTAAATTATATGCCCCAAATGCTACAGTCCTAGAAAAAGAGAAAAGGGAAAGGGAGGGAAGTCAAAAGGTATTTACAACTGGTTTTGCTCCTATTCACATGGAAATCAATAAAGTAAGGCAAGCCTGATTTGGATGAGCAGCTGTAAGTTAAACTCCTATCTGACCACTTTTCATTTTTGAATGTGTCGTGTTTTCAGCACTCCTGAACTGATTCATGCAAAGCAAATGAGATTTCATAACAGTCACTGCCACAATTCCATCCCCTGGGGGCAACCTATTCATTAAATGTCGGTGAGGTAATACCACCCATCTGCTAGGAAAAGCCAGTGCTGTCTGGGCCACGGAAGGAAAATGTGCTTCAAGTTCATCTTAGGGAAGTGGACAGGCACACAGCTCATACCTTCTTACGTTTCCTTCCAAAAGATAGTTGCTCAGGACACTCAGAAAAACATCTCATTCAGAGCTGCCTGGAAACTTGAGCCATTTTTTTCCAGATAGTAAATTTACTAGTTTAGGGGAAGCCGTTTTCCCTTATCCTAAGTACCAGATGTCACCAGAAGGAAGAAATCCCAGAAGAAAGCATATGGCAAGAAAAACACGGCAGGCTGGTGGAAGCAGAAGGCTGCAGGGCAACTAACTCCAGATCCAACATGGTTTCTATTACTATATAATTGGATTCAGCAGAAAAAACGTTATATTCCTAAAGCCCTCCTCTCTTCTTATATATTCCACATCTTTAGGCTTAGCTATGAAATCTCGAGAATGAGTAAAATTTTCTTCCTATGGGACAAAATTTGTTACTAGTTTTTGGTAGTGGTGGAGGCTAGGCAATTTTAAAAGACTGTTCCTCTCTTGAAATAAAAAGCTATCATTCTTAAATGCCAAAACTTGGGAAATTGAAAACAATTGCTTAACTGAGAAATCTAACTGGAATATATTTACTTTACATCCAGGGTTGGGGGAAAAGAAGGAAAGGGGTGGCAATGTCGGCCTATTTTTGACAGTGTGTGTACATATGTATTACAATATATTTGTTGAAAGTCTTGGAAAGTGTGGAGGTGTGGGGCAGGTGAGGTTACCTTCAAGAAAGAACTGGTGAAGGTAGAATGCTAAGATACTTGGTCATACTGCTATTCTTTTTGGACTTAAGGCTTGGTTCTATACCAGGACAGAAAGTGACTTCAGTTTCTAATCTGAATTGCAATCTTCATTTGATCCCTGGTTGCTTGCAAAGAGCTTGCCTTTTGTGCCAGGGGACCTGAGCTCTAGAACCATCTCTGCCACTCACTCACCTTGAGTGAGTCACCTGCCCTAGGCCTCAATTTAAATAAGCAGTTCCAGCACATAATAAGTAATCAATTTTCTTTCTAAATCAGATTCATTGAGATATAAAATTCACCTTTTTAAAATATACAAAACCTTTATTTTTAGTATATTCACAGGCTTATGCAACCATATCATTGTCCAATTTTTGCTGACTGAATGAATGAGTCAGAAGTTTAAAGGCAACATGGTTTTTAGTGCCAGACTGAATATTTTTTATTTCATTTTATTTTACTTTTTTTGAGTCAGAGTCTTACTCTGTCGCCCAGGCTGGAGTGCAATGGCACACTCGCAGCCACCACAGCCTGGACCTGCTGGGCTCAGGCAATCCTTCAGTCTCAACCTTTCAAACAGCTGAGACTACAGGTATGCACCACCATGCCCAGCTAATTTTTTTTTTTTTTAATTGTAAAGACGAGGTTTTGCCATGTTGCTCAGACTGGTCTCTCACCTCTGCCTCCCAAAGTGCTGGGATTATAGGCATGAGCTACCGCACCTGGCCTCTGAACACTTATCAATGAATTCATGTAACTACCTATCCCCTACAAATCTATGAAATAGGTACTATTATCGTCCCATTTTACAGAAAAGTCAACTGAGATGTGGGCCCAGGCAGTATGGCTGCAGAGCCAGCATTTGTAACCAGTTTGAAAATTCTGTGATTCTATTAAAAAAGCCTGACATAATGAAGTTCCTTATTTATTATCTCATTCGTGCTATGAATGAAAATGAAAATAAAATATCAACAGCTCATGTTTAGGAGGAACTTGCTGTTCTGGACCACAAAATGTCTCTTTCCGAGCAAGGAGCAGGAAAACCACTAGACCATATATACCTCTAGGTGCGGAGAAGCATTGAACTCATTTTGGACATATCTGACACACAGCAGAATCTCAACAAATGACTGACTAGTACAAAAAGAACACTGCCTTCCATGCATTATATTCATGGGCCACCCCAAACTCCCCGTCAAGGTCACTGCTAGCCAGAAGAAAGAGCCAAGTACCTATGGCAGGTTATTAAACAGAAACCAGATCCAAATCACATCAGCTATAACCAGAGCCAACAACCTTTAAGCCTGAATCTGGCATTAAAGCTGCAGTTTTCTTTCTGGAGCAACAACAATAAATTAATCAAGATAAAACAAGGAGAAACACCTCCCCCTCCATACACAGAAAAGAGTAGTATGGAACTGCTCCGCTTACGTCACTGTAATTGGAAGTCAGACACATGCGTGTGCTTTTATTTTATTATTATTATTTTTGTTTTTGTTTTTTGAGTTGGAGTCTCACTCTGTCGTCCAGACTGGAGTGCAGTGGCCACTCCCGGCCACCGCGGCCTCGAC
>NW_007252947.1:390868-412955 GCF_000164805.1 Carlito syrichta
CGAACCCGCAGGCTCAGGTAATCCACTCACCTCAGCCTCCCAAAGGCGCGGGATTACAGGTTGAGCCACCGAGTCCGGCTTATTATTATTTTTAAAGGCAGACTGCCACAAGTAGAGTCTCATTTGGATGTGTCTGGAGTCTTAGAAGCTTGACTAGCTTATGTTCTCCTACAGATGGACCTTGAGAGCTTGTTTGGAGGTTCTAGCAGAAGAGTACAGCTACTCATATACCCTTGACCAAAGAATGGTCTTCCTCTAGTGGGAATGGTCATCCTCTTTGATCAAGAGTACAGCTTCAGGACACACAAGAAGCAGTGAGGGAGAGGACACCCGCCTAGCCAGCCAGATTAGCCAAATCAACAGCGGCGATCAATGGGGTGACAGATGTCTCAGACAGATCTCCCTCACAACCTTCATGTGCTTTTTAGACATCACCAGCTTGCTGATTCAGTGGCTTAATTAAACAGTGTTGTTCGTTTAAGCTAGCAGGGAGGAGGGGAAGACTGAGAGACGGACTACTTCAACACTGTGCCAGTCCTGGCCCCCACAGAGGACAAGTAGCCTGGCCAAGGTGATCCCACTCCAGAGGCTCAATACGCCTTCCTTCTTAAGACTCTTAACAGCCATCACTTTCTCACTGCTGTGGTCAAATGCAATTCAGCTTAGAAAAAAAGCAAAAGTCCTGTACCCAGAAAATAGCACAAGATGGAAACGGGGCAACAGAAGGAAAAAATTACAGTAATGCATTCTCATGCTAAAGTTTTTTTTTAAAAGGTCTTCTTCCCTCTCTCCCACTTGCTTTGCACAACTCCCCAAGAACAAAAAGGCAATTCTCATGCTTGAGAGCAGGCCATATGTGATCTGTTTTCATGGCTGAGGGGTCATACGAAATCCCAGCGTTAAAAGGAGAAAGCCCAGCCGGCTGGAAGCCTGGGTGGTTGAAGGAAGAGCTGGCTCCTTTCTGTTTCTAAGGCATGCCACTAACCAAAACACAAGCTGCTGGAGTTAAAAGCAGGCCGACCCCCAGGATGCTCCCCTGTAGAATTCAGAGCTAGCAAGATTGTGCAAAGCAACGCTGCCAGTGTCCTCCTAGTCCGAAATATTAAATAACAAAATAAGTTTCCAACCTGCATCACATTCAGGGTGACCCACTTAGACAATGTTCCCTATTTACATGGTTTGCAGAGAGGTCTCCATGGGGATTTTCTGGGGCAAAAGTCCCAGGGCAAAAGGGAGCTGCTGCCTTGTGCTGATGCTTGGCATAAGAAAAAAGTACAGCAGCCAAAGAGAAGACTTAAGATTCATTATTTCTGTTCTCAGAATCGTTACTTTCTGATATTTCTTTTCTTTCACATCAAATGTTACTAATCCAGATTCTCACATACATGGTGGAAAAAACACAGCCGGTCAGAGGTGAGGGCAGAAGTCTTTGCAAAAGTAGCCAAAGAATGAGGCCAGAGCACCTAGTTGCCCATGCAAAATGTAAAATCAAACAGTAGCCTAGGTATGTGCCCCCAAAGAATTGAAAGCAAGGACCCCAATAGATACTTATGAACCAATTTTCACAGCAGTATTATTCACACAGCAGTCAAAAGGTAGAAAAAAAATCCATGTCCATCAATGCATAAACAAAATGTAGTTATGCATACAGCGGAGTGTTATTCAGCCATAAAAAGGAATGAAATCCTGACACGCGGTACAACACATTAACTTAAAAACATTATGCTGCCGGGCTCGGTGGTTCAGCCTGTAATCCCGCACTTTGGGAGGCTGAGGTGAATGGATTGTCTGAGCCCACGGGTTCGAGACCTGCCCAGGCAACTTGGGGAGACCCCATCTCTAAAATAAATCAAAAATTAGCCGGGCGTGGTAGCGCTCGCCTGTAGTTCCAGCTACTTGGAAGGCTGAGGCGGAAGGATCGCCGGAGCCCAGCAGGTCAAGGCTGCGGTGGCCGGGAGCGGCCACTGCACTCCAGTCTGGGCGACAGAGTGAGACTCCAACTCAAAAAAAATAAAACATTATGTTATATGAAAGAAGCCAGACAGAAGAGGACAAACATGTATGAGCCTGTTTAGAATGACAAAAAAGTTCTAGTAATGGATAGTGGTGATAGTTGCAAAACTTTGTGAGTGTGCTTAATGCTACTGAATTATATACTTAATAATGGTTAAAATGGTAAGTCTTATGCTATGTATATTTTTCCACAATTAAAAAAAAAGAAAGCAGACTCCCAGGGACTGAAATCCTGTCTTAGCCATCTTAGTATCCCAGCACCTAATATACTCCAGCTCAGAGCAAATGTCTGCCAACCTGACTACCTATGTGGTGGAGTGGTTGTGAAGTTAATGCTTCTATCACTTCACAGTGCATCCCCTACCTGCCATGTCACGGATGCCCCAAGACCCAAACTACATTAGAACCACTCCAGGAAGTCACAAAATAATCCTTTCTACAGAAGTGAAAATTCAGCCGGGCTCGGTGGCTCAGCCTGTAATCCCATGCCTTTGGGAGGCTGAGGTGAGTGGATTGCCTGAGCCCACGGGTTCGAGACCCGCCTGGGCAGCGAGACCTCATCTCTACAATAAAAATCAAAAAATCAGCCGGGCGTGGTAGCGCATGCCTGTAATTCCGACTACTCGGAAGGCTGAGGGGAAGGATCGCTGGAGCCCAGCAGGCGAGGCTGCGGTGGCCGGGAGCAGCCACTGCACTCCAGTCTGGGCGACCGAGTGAGACTCCAACTCAAAAAAAAAAAAAAGAAAATTCATCCAGCTCTGTTTCTCCAGAAGTTTCCTGCCCACCCTAGTAAAGTTGCACACAGATTTTATTTCGATTGCTACAAAGGTTAAACATTGACATTACAAGTCATTAAGAGACATATCAAAACAGCCTCAGACACATCTCTATTTGGCATAAGAAGAAATTAAATTGATTCAATAAATTATTATTGAGCATTTGATACATGCTAGAAGAACATCATTCAGGGATAGAATGGTTAGTGGGTTTTCTCAAATGTTAACTATTTGAACATCAATTCAATCTGAACAGTGTGTCCATTCCTAAATCATTCATGGGTAGAGAACATAATGCCCTACTAATGATACTGTGACTTTTTAAAAGTACTATACTAACACTTTACTTTCTCCTACTGTTTTCTATAGTAAACCCCAAAGATAGTTTTGCAGAAAAGAAGACAAATGTATAACAAGATAAAGTGGGCCTCAGGTTTAAGGCTACCATGTGCATAGATGAGTAAGACCTCTGGTTGCCTTGTTTGCTGGTCACTAATTTAGGAAATCATTTCTTCTTCTCAGGTATCCAATTACCTTTGAACTTCTTTCCTGAGGACTTATCCTACACAATGCACTTTGGTATCAGAGACACAAATCACACACAGACTTCAGCCTAGTGGCAAAATAAGACTCAAAACAGAAGCATCCAACAATGTGACAAGTACAGTGGTAACCAGGGTTCTCAACTGTAGCACTAGTGACCTTTTGGGCCGGATGATGCTTTGTTAGGAATGTTCTGTGCATTGTAAGATAGTTAGCAGCATCTTTGGTCTCTACCAACTACATGCCAGTAACACCCACCTGTCATGACAATCAAAAAATGTCTCCAAACATTGTCAAAGGTCTTTTGGAGACAAAAGTGCCCCCAGTTGAGATCGCTGGGAAAGACACACAAGGAGTCATTAGGGAATCGAAGAGGGATTCTTAAGCCAGAGAGGTACAGTTAAAGAATGCTTCTCAGAGAACCTGCTATCAGAACTTAGGCTTAAAAGGGGAGTATGAGTAAGCTAGAAGTGGATTCCATGTAGGAGAGAAAGCATGAATAGTCAGCAAACAGAGCAGTGTTAACACCCCTCCAGACCACAAACAGGTTGGAGCAAAGCACAAGGCAGCAATGGGTGAAGCGGGGCTGGAGAGGCAGACGGGGCCCAGATCACAAATGATAGGTTTTGGAATCTGAACTTTATTCTGGAGGCAGTCACTCTTCAGTGATGCCCGTCTTTAACCTTCATGAATTGTCATCAGATGTCTCTGATAGTATTTCTATCCAAGACAATATTTCTGCTCTTTTGGCAATGGTAATCAGTGCTGAGCTTTCGGCCAACTGCCAATCTCGTTATCTTCTTTTTCGTTTGCTTGCCCTGGCTCTTTACCCTCAGAGGCCAGGTTCCCAATCCATTAATCTTATGACAAGCACAGGACCAGTTTTCCTCTTGTCCCATCAACCTAACTTAGCCAAGTCCCACAGTCACTCGATTTCCATTAGTTTCCTCCAAAAATATTACATCTCACATCAAGTAATTGGTTGTCATCTCCAAGCCAGAAAACAATCAATCAATCCTGAAACTTTTGCTTATTTGAAAGGTTGGCCTAGAGTAGATATTTATAAAAATTATTTTAAAACAAACAACTGGCTACATGGCCTGAATGCTCCTGTAGAGGACATATCCTTCCTTGATCTGTCTGACATACATGTCCCTCAATTTCCCCTAAGTAAGTTTCTCTTCTACCACTCTCCATCTTCTGCCCTGTGGTCTAGGAGGGTGGACACCCTTTCAGCTCCAGGGTGAACACGTGACCCAAGACTGGCCAATCAGAGCACTGTACCTCATCCCCACCCCTCCCCACCCCAGGGACCCACAAGGGGCAGGAAAACCAGTCAGAGCCAATGAGACTCCATTCTGAGACTTGTTGGCGTTGTGAGAAATTGAGAAAATGAGATAAAAGCCCAGAGCTGCTGTCGATCATCTTGCTACCACAATAGAACCGACCAGAGAACGGAACCAACACAGAGGTAAACACAGCTCAGTAGGGAAAGAGGGACCCTGATGAGGTCATTTAAACTCCTGGATCAGCCGGGCTCGGTCGCTCAGCCTGAAATCCCGCGCCTTTGGAAGGCTGAGGTGAGTGGATTGCCTGAGCCCGCGGGTTCGAGACCCGCCTGGGCAGCGAGACCTCATCTCTACAGTAAATCAAAAAATCAGCCGGGCGTGGTAGCACATGCCTGCAATTCCGGCTAGTTGGAAGGCTGAGGCGGAAGGATCGCCGGAGCCCAGCAGGTCGAGGCTGCGGTGGCCGGGAGCGGCCACTGCACTCCAGTCCGGGTGACAGAGTGAGACGCCAACTCAAAAAAAAAAAATAAAAAATAAATAAACTCCTGGATCCCATCATGCTTGAAGTCTATCTCTGGGCCCTTAAGTGACATTGGCCACAAAATTCATCTTCTTAAGCTAGCTTGAGTTATGCAGTCCATAGTCCTTGCTTCTAGCAGCATTTCATAGCCCTCAAAACCAAACAGAATTAATCTCATTTTTAAAAAAATCTAAACTGCAAAAAATACTTTTTTCATTTTTAGTATATTACTTTTACTAATTATAGTATTGGTTACAAATTTCTTTGGGTTTTAAAAAACATATGTATATCAAAAGATTCTACATTCATTAATTAAAATATGAAGAAACCACTAACTGGATTGCGCAGTTGTCCCATCTATAACTCTTTGAAAAGAAGGATCAACAAATCAGATCTTGCTTCTGCCATCTCATTCCATTTTATGCAAGAGAAGTGCCAGACACTACTGTGCTATTTGTTACAAAATGGCTTGGCTTCATTTTCAGAGTAGGAGTAAACTTGATATCCAAACATGCCAATAGAAATTTGAAACAAAATACATTTAAGGGATAATGGAAATGTATATATCTTGATTGTGGTGATGTTTCCTCAACTGTATGCATTTGTTCAAACTCATAGAGATGTACAGAAGAAACAAAAGTGAATTTCGCCATGTATAAATTAATAAAAGGAATAAATCTTAAACAAGGATTTAAAAAATCCATTACACACACTCACATCAACTGCGTAGGATCAGAAAAGCAACAAGGATAACACATGTTACTTTATAAATCAGCATGTGTAAATTTGAAAGAGTTCTGGGTCTGGCATAGTGGCTTATGCCTGTAATCCCAGCACTTTAGGAGACTGAGGCAGGAGGATTAACCTGGGCAACAAGTGAAACCGCATCTCTATCAAAAAAAAAAAAAGGCCGGGCTCGGTGGCTCAACCTGTAATCCCAGGGCTTTGGGAGGCCTAGGTGAGTGGATTGCCTGAGCCCGCAGGTTCAAGATCGCCTGGGCAACTTGGCGAGACCTCATCTCTACAATAAATAAAATTTTTTAAAAAATTAGCCAGGCGTTGTAGTGCACGCCTGTAGTTCCAGCTACTTGGAAGGCTGAGACAGAAGGATCGCCGCAGCCCAGCAGGTTGAGGCTGCAGTGGCCGGGAGCAGCCACTGCACTCCAGTCTGGGTGACAGAGTGAGACTCCAACTCAAAAAAAAAAAAAAATTAGCCAGGAGTAATGGAGTGAACCTATAGTTTCAGCTACTCAGGAGACTGAGGCGGGAGGATCACCTGAGCACAGAAGGTCGAGGCTGCAGTGAGCTGCACTCCAGTCTGGTGACAGAGTGAGATCCCCCCCAACTCAAAAAAAAATAAAAAGGAAGAGTTCTGAAAGTCACCCCCCCGAGTTGAGAGGATGTTGTTTTTAACAGTCCGTGTTGACCAGAGACAATACCTGATCTTTGTGAACTCGGAAAAGTTCACGTGTGCAGCTCCAAGCTTCCTTACCCTGCTTCACTAACACTATACTGTTATAGACAAGATTGCAATTATCTTTCCCATTCTTAGACCTGGGCTAAGAGAGGCCCATAAATACAAAAACTGCTCTGAATCCCTGAAAGAAGGCCTGGCCAGAGTGGGTCTGAAAGGGAGCTCATGTAACTGTTTTCAAACCCTAACAAGGATATTCTTTAGCTTTACCCATACCTACCTACCTTGCTAGCATGTTCAAGGTCACTGGCAAATAATTTGACCAGATTTTAAAGTATGGCATGTATACCTTTCATGTGTTTCCCAGCTTCTGAGCTAGTTTCCTAGCAATGCATCTAAAATTATTAACTGTCTTAGGAATCATTATAGCATTGAAACATCAGGTACAAATCCCAGAGAACATATCTACTGAAGCTTTGCCTCCCTGAAAAGAAAAGTTGAAGGTACTAAGGTATTACAGTAATTTAGCTGCTTTAAAGAAACATTGGCCACAGGAGCACGCCATTAGTGATTTCGGATTTTTAGAGCCTGAAATGTCAGGGATGTGCTTTTTCTTACTGGTGGCTCAATGCCTCAAGTTCATTAATGCAACATCCCTAAATAATGAAAGAGAAATGTGCCTTGATGAGCTTGAGACACAAAAGGTATAAGGTCCCCCTGCAGCAGGCAACACACATCCACAATAAAAGTCACCGAGGAGACCTACCGTGAAAAGAGAGAACAGCATCCAGGTGGCAATCATGACCTAGCTTTCCCTCAGTTACACCTGATCTTGAGAATCAGCTGCTCCTGCAGCTTTGCCCCGGTTTCCCTTTCTTCGGTAGGACATTCGATGGAAAGACACAGCCCTCTGCCAGGTCACAGTGTTTCAGGTGAAGCAAGACTGAGCTCGCATGCTGTACCTACGTTCACGTACCTGGTGGACACAGCCCCAGGAAGCACACAAACTGCAACATGAACCAGCCCGACTTCTCCAATTCAAAGGTACAATTTGGAACCATGTTAGAGCCTTCAAGGGCAAATGAAACAGGAGTCGAGTGTATTTATTTTTACACAGCTACTAATGATCAGATTACATTTTATCAGATCAATTATGATTCGACAAATGCTAGCTGTTAGTTGAATTCAAATGAAATGGGATAACAAGCCCTGTGTAAGCACTGGGTAGTTCTACTACTTATTTATTTTTTTAAGTCACGATGACTTACAATTCAAACACCAGAAAGTGACCTTCGAGACTTTTTTTCCTCCTGTAAAGCTGCTGGCTTTCCACAATGAGGAAGAGTCACTGGACACTGTGTTTACAGTAAAGAGAAGTGACTCTATTGGTTAAAACAAAGGCACCTTTGCAAAGAGGAAGAAAACCTGTTTAGCAAAGAGCCAGGTGCAAAAAGGGACAAGTGTCTCGTGAAAAGTGATACAACATGAAGTCAAGGCACAGATGCTCCTGTTAATGGAATGAGAATAAAATTCTAACCTCCTAAGACACAAGTCAAAATCCTACTTTCACTGGGAACTGTATTAAGGATTTTTAAAGTCTCATTTTAATTGTATTTATTTTTTTACTTTATTATAAAGATGTGGGGTACAAGTCAGGGTTAATACATATGCAGTCAGGGTTAATACATAGTCTATATGCAGGTGAAGTTTGGGTCTCCAGCTGGTCCTTACTTCCCCTGATTTAGGATCGGGTACCCTTAGGGATGTTACATGCCCTGCCCCCTGGCAGTGTCCCACTACTACCAATCACTCTCTTGTAGTATTGTGATAAATGTTCAGGACTCACTTATAAGTGAGATCATGTGGTATTCAGTTTTCGGTTTCTGTGATAGATCACTGAGTATGATGAACTCTAAATCCAAGGATTTTCTTTTTTAAACATTGTCCTATTTTGGAAAGATTTGGGGTAAAGACGTGAGGAATGATGCTCTTGGCATAAGTTAGGATGTCTGGCTCCTTCCCTCTAATGCCAAGAGGCAACCCTGTGACCTTGGCCACTGGCCTCTAGAATCAACCAGTATTTGCCTCCTTCTCAGGATTTGCTGTATCTATGCCATAGTCTTCAATAAAGATCTTTTCTCGCCTCGTTTTTACATGTTTCATATTATCTCTAGAGATCATTTTCATTCCACTTTTTAAAATTCTATCAGCCATTATCTAGTCTTGGCTTTAGCCCTGATTTCAACAAGTGAAATTAAAGGAGATGGTTCTTTGAAATGCTAACGTGTGCGGCAAATGATCGTTTCCCTTTCTTACTGTTGCTCCCATTGGTCTCCCCAATGTCCCCTCTTCTTGGCACTGCCCACTATGGTAGCCACTAGTTATAGGCTGGCAAGTGACTACTTGAAATGTGGTCAGGGTAACTGAGGATCTGGTTTTTCAAATTGTATTTAATTAATTTAAATGCAAACTTAAATTGCTACTTGCTGCCAGCGGCTACCACAGTAAACAAGGCAGCTATAGCTCTTCATCTGAGCAGCTCTTTCTCATGATTCAGAACAGTACAAATGCTGTCAGAGACCCTCCCTGGATCAGCACACCCTCACCCCACAGGTTCTTTCTTCCCTTCTCAGCACTTACCACCACCCAAAATGCCTTTATCTGTGTTTGCTTGGTATTGGTTGCTCCCCTCTTCTAGGAGGTAGGGTTCCTGAGGACAGAAACCTCATCTGTCTTCCTCACTGCTGTTTCTCACATATCTAGAACAGTGTCTGGTACATGGAAGACACAATAAATATTTCTTGAGTTGATGATGAAATGATCAATTTGCTGGGCCACGGTGCTTCTTTGATGGAATAGAAAAAAAGAGAAATCCAAGCAACTTGGCTAGTAAATGCTTTTATCAGAACTCTGAACCATGGAACCATGTTCTACAACTCATTCATAGCGTCCAATTTTGTATTCAAATGACAAGGAGATAAAGTACGTTCCTAACCAGGATCATAAGGTTAGAGCCTTGGAAGCCATGGCCTTGGGATTCTCCAAGAAGAGACATGAGTCTCCTCTCATAAAGTAGGGAAGAGCCATCTCTGAACAAATGGCTGCAACCCTGAAGAGCCATAAGATTACTCCTGCCCTAGTGGGGATGAACTGGGCATAGGGCAATGTCCAAGACAAACATAATTCTCCAATCCTTTGGGAGGTTATTGCCTCTTGGACACATCAGACACATTAATAATATTAAGATGATGCATTTGTTCTGTGAGTGTTGACAGGGGGATTGGTGCTATGAGATCACAAAAGGGGACACCTCACTCAGGCTGGGGTAATCAAACAAGGCTTCCTAGAGGAAGGGCTAATTAAGTTGAGTCTTGAATGGGGGGATAGAGTTAGCCATGATAGAAAGAAAGACTGGCATGGCAGTGGGGGTTGTGGTGTAGGTGTGACAGGGAGGTGAAGAATGGCCATTCCAGACAGGAGAACAGTAAGAGCAAAGTAACCTGGGCATGAAATGATGTAGACTTTACAGAGACCCACAATTTCTTTGATTTTACCGGAGTACAAAAAGTGAGGTCTGGAGTTACAAGAAGTAAGTCCAGAGCAATGAGTAAGGGTCTACTCATAGGTCATATAGGCTTTGAATGCCACGGATTTGGGATTTTGTTCTTAGGGCAATAGAGAAGAGGATTTAAGAAGAAGAATAAAAGGACTGCCTGCATTTTAATGATCTTTATAACCCTGGAGATGTATTGGTTGTGAAGATACTGGAAAAGAACTTAACACTTGAGACAAATACACTATGTAGGACATGGACGGAAAATACTACCTCTGTGTCCAGAAACCTCATGGTGTTAACTGGGCTAAAAGTGATATGGCTGCCAAAGTCAGGCTGATAATTCACACCATTTAGACACACTTTACATCCTAAGGCCTGGGTATGTATACACACATATGTGCACACACCTATGGGCTCATGAGTCTAATGCCCACGGCAACAACAGTGATAATCAGTGGAACCACAGCAGGAAATGACATCGTGGAAAGTCAGCAAATGGTACAAGTCATTCTCTGCAGCTTTTCCAGGAACTGTCTCTATGTGGGTCTAGTCAAGAATGTTTAGATTAAAATCCAGCAAATATTTATTTAGCATCTACTATGTGCTAGGTGTTCTCACAGACATTATCTGCTTTAATAATCATAGTAATAAGCACATCTCTTAAGATTAAAGACCCAGCCGGGCTCAGTGGCTCAGCCTGTAATCCCGCACTTTGGGAGGCTGAGGTGAGTGAATTGCCTGAGCCCGTGGGTTCGAGACCCACCTGGGCAACTTGGCGAGATCTCATCTCCACAATAAATCAAAAATTAGCCGGGCGTGGTAGTGCATGCCTG
Source organism: Carlito syrichta (assembly GCF_000164805.1). Classification (NCBI taxonomy): domain Eukaryota; kingdom Metazoa; phylum Chordata; class Mammalia; order Primates; family Tarsiidae; genus Carlito; species Carlito syrichta. The sequence goes on from NW_007252947.1 coordinate 401,813, forward strand.
TAGTTCCAGCTACTTGGAAGGCTGAGGCAGAAGGATCTCTAGAGCCCAGTAGGTCGAGGCTGCGGTGGCCGGAAGCGGTCACTGCACTCCAATCTGGGTGACAGAGTGAGACTCCAACTCAAAAAAATAAAAGATTAAAGACCCTTTATATTGCCCGGACAGCTGCATATAAATTCTTTTTTTATATTTTAATCAATTTTTATCTTCATTAGATAAAAATGCACATGGCAAACAAAGAGTTTTTAAAATGAAATAGGAATTTAAGGGTTAAATTGGCAAACAATTGCCCTAACCTATCCCACTTCTTGTACCCATTTTCAACTCTTTATACTTATTTCTTATGGCATTTACCTCACTTTTCTAAATAAGATGTTTAGGTTATACTGCTTTTTACTTATTTTACACATTATCCATTGGCTTATTTACATTACAAATCTTGGTTAATTATTCTTCAGTGCTTATTATTGAGATCCTGTAAATTTTGTATACTGCTGGACTAAGAAATATTTTATATTATGTTTTCTTGTCTAATTTTCTATTTTTTTCTCTGGAGTTAATTATATTCCCCCATTGCTTAGTTTTCTATGTAGACATTGCTAACTCCTCCCAAAATTCTGGATCTGTGAAACTTCCTCCCAAAATTCTGGATCTGTGAAACTTCCTAACAGCATTTTCTAAATAGTCGAATGCATCAGGACTCCATCCTTTCCACTCTGTCCCACGGTCCCTGGTCTTCCTGCTCCAGTGTTGCTTGGTTGATTGCTGGACTTCACTCTATACCCTCCCAAGCTGGGATCCCTAGTTTTCTGCATCCCACACCTGCCACTTTTTAAATTTACTCCCTCATCCTGCTGGAGCATATCCTGTAATACCTTTCTCCTTCCTTTCCCCACACTCTCTGTAATTTTAATTACTACTTTTTATTAAAGATATATAGGCATATAGTTTAAAGTGCCTGATAATGACATAAATTTTACAGAAAACAGCAATTCCTCAGGTCTACTACTTCCGCCTGCTTCTTTTCAATCCTGCCTCCCAAGAGATTAGTACAGTTGGCCTTCCACATCTGTAGTTATGCACCCATGGACTCAATCAACTGTGGATTGAAAATATTAAAAAAGAAAAAAAAAAGATAGTTGCATCTGTACTGAACAGTTTTTTTTCCTTGTCATTATTCCCTAAACAATACAGCATAACAACTCTCTACATAGCACTAACACTGCTTTAGGTATTATAAGTAATCTAGAGATGATTTAAGGTATACAGGAGAATGTTCACAGGTTATATGCAAATACTATGCCATTTTATATCAGAGACTTGAGCATTTATGGATTTTGGGATCCGAGGGGGTTGGAAGCAATTCCTCACATATACTAAGGGTATCCTCAATACTTTAGCCTCTTTTAGGCGATTTTTTTGGGGTAACAATTTCATATTGCTTCTTTGTGATTTTTCAGTTTTCAGCATTATTTATTAACTTCTCAATATAAAAAATTAGAATTTAATGATTTTTCCTACCCTACACCCTCACTACATGAATACCCTTCCCAGTATAACTATATGGAAACTTTTAAAGATCAGTGTTATAATAATTAACATAACTTTCAGCTAGGCCACATGGTGAACTATGATGACTTTTCCTTTCCTGAAAATCTTACTGTTTTCCCCAGTTAATAGCAGTATTCTCCCTTGTGATTACTATTTTGTATAGTTCTAATTCAAGCCCAAACTTTTCTCTAAATCTCTTCTCACAACTCCAAGATGTATTAAGTATTCTATCAATTCCATTTTACAAAGGAAATCACTTCCTGAGCTTCTGACACAATGGGGAGCTCAGCTGTCATGCTGGGATTTCCCAGCCTCGGCATCCAGACATGTCCTCTGCCTCTCTCATGCTGGAGCTATTTCCTGAATCACTTATAGTTTTCTTTCCTGGTTTACTCCCTCATCTCAGTGGATCACTTCCTCCAGTCGCACCTGAATGTTTACATGTCTACGAGGTCATTATTCTACCCCCACACTTGATAAGAAGTTGAGCTGAACATACAATCCTAGCTTTAAATTAATTTCCCTCAAAATTAACACCATCAAAGGCATTGACCCCATTGCTCTCTAGCTGCCAGTGTCGCTGTTAAAGAGTCAATCCCATTCTGATTCTTAAAGCCATGCATGTAATCTATTTTCTCCCCCTGAAAGCTTATATATTCTTCTCTTTGCCACCAGCGGAACTTTTCAACAAAATTTTGGATTATAGAAAATAAAGAGACAAGTAGTGTTTTTTAAAAAAACAGAAAAATTTTGCAGACTTGGAGGAAAAAAAACAGTATCCAGTATCCTAAGCTGTCAGTAGAGAAACCTAAGAGCCAAATACTGCATATCAAAAAGTACAAAGGCTCAGGAAAGTTTCAGCTTTCTTAAAACAGACCAGGCCTCCTTATTTTAGACACACACACACACCCCTTTAGCTTGATGTCCAAAACTCTGTTACTGTTGTCTCCTTTCCTGTTACCCCTGTGGCTTATGGACTTCTGCCTTCAAAAAAACTCCCTTAATTGAAATAAGCCACTCAAAAAAGTCAAATCCTGCATGATTCCACTAATACCAGGTACCCAGAGTAGCCAAACCAGAGATAGAAAGTAGAAAGGTGGCTGCCAGGGGCTTTAGGAAGCAGGGATTGGGGAGCCATTGTTTAATGGGTACAGAGTTTCAATTTGGGAAGATGAAAAAGTTCTGGACAAAGATATTGGTCATATTACACAACAATGTGAATGTACTTAACACAACTGAACTGTACATTTACAAATAGTTAAAATGGTACATTTTATGCTACATATATTTTACCACATTAACAAACAACAACAACTTCCTTTATATCATTTTAACGAGGTTTTGTTTGGTAAGGAACAAAAATAGATGCCTGTGTTCAATCCACTACCTTTATGTAGAAAACTTCTGCAGATGGGTTTTTTTTTCCTTATTTCTATTTTTAAGGCAGATCAGTAGGTTCTATACTTTAGGGTACATACGATTTATTATAAAGGGTTACAGACCCAAAACCACATGTTGTTTCTATATACTATATATTTTTTGTTTTTGAGTTGGAGTCTCACTCCATCACCCAGGCTGGAGTGCAGTGGCACACTCATGGCCACTCCAGTGTCATCCTGCTGGGCTCAAGCAATCCTTCCGCCTCAGTCTTCCAAGTAGCCGGAACTACAGGTGCACGCTACCATGCCCAGCTAATTATTTTGACTTATTGTAGAGTCATGGTCTCACCAAGTTGCCCGGGCTGGTTATGAACCTCGGGCTCAGGCAATCCTCTTGCCTCGGTCTCCCAAAGTGCTGGAATTACAGGCTTGAGCCACTGCACCCAGCCTTATACTATATTTTAAAGGTGGTTTCAAGGGTGATTTTTACCACACCAGGCTTCACCTCCTACACTGCGTCAGAGCCTAACCTCCATGCTAAGATGTTATTGCCTATGCTACCCTGAGCAATACATTAACAAAAATATAAAGCTAAGAACCTAGAAGGTGATGTTCTGAACCAGAACACAGGCGCCTCTCTTGACTGTACATATCAAGAAGGCTGAGGTTGGTGGTGCAGGGTTTTAATTATAAAATGAAAATGCATATGGGGGAAGTGGAAACATTTAGCTTGGTGAAGAAGGTTTGCTAAGTTGGGGGTGGAGGGTTGGTATAAGCATGAAAACTCATTCCCAATTTCTAATATCAGAAGGGCTCTCACAGCAAAGAAGAAGGCACAGACTAGGACCAGACTCAAGAAGAAAAGCCACACTAAGCATGAGATTCTAGTTTAGTATAAGTGAAAGTTTCCTGTCACTTGGGCCACGCTACCACTGGAGAATGAGGCCTGGTTGTTGGTAGAAAGACCACTTGAGAACGAGTGCTAGGGCCTGGACTAATAGGCCTTTGAAGGCCCTTTCAGCCCTGGAATTCTCTGTGAAAAGGTTCATGTTCTTAGAACATTCACCCAAGCTGTAAACAAAATGCTGTACCCGGCCAAGCCAGAGAGTAACATGGGCTGCTCCATTTTAAGAACATAATCCACTAAGAAAAACAGACACCTAAAAAAGGAATCCATGATTATAGGCAACATGCAAGCCACAATTCTAGTCCCACCCAGCCTTCCAAAATTTCCCCTTTTAACAATGTAAATTCCAAAACACAAAAAAATAATTCTCGATGAAATGTTCTGGTGTGAGTTGTGAATGTTTCGTTCCTAAGAAAAAATATCTTTGGATTTATCACTTTTCAAACAAGAAAACTTTCAACTTGAACTAATTTGATTGATTGATTTGTCCAAAAAACACATTTTCTAGAAAGCCTACGAAAATTAAGCAAAGTATCAGAAGAATCACATTTATTAAATTGTGCATATTCTTTCTGCAAGACCCTCATAGCAATAACTGCATGTTACTAGGTTGAAGCAGTACCTCTTCCTATTCACTGTATTCACTTACTAAATATGTATCTTTTATGCAATCTCTGGGAAAATCCAAAATATTATAATACAAACAGAGATTCCTGGATTTCTGTTCATTGGCTTCCTCAAGATACTTTAAATGTTCCCTTATCAACTAAACTAACAGTGGTCACAGCCTTTATAGACACAGGAATCAGAAAGTCACTGGAATGCCAGCAACTTCTACTTCTCCCACAGTGCTCTAAGCACAGGCTTCCTATGTCCAATCATAGCCACTAAAATGTGTGCCACACAGATATTTTATATCTGCTCCCCATCTCTGAGTATATCTGACATCACACCTCCATGGTTTTGATGCTCTAGAGTTATCAACCTTATCAGTAAACTCCCACTGAACCTTTTTCTAATAGCATAAAGATGAAAACTGATAGAATGTGTGGCTTTTTCTTCCCCAAAGTTCTTCTCTTAGGAAAACAGAAGATACGGATAACCTTAAAGCAACCTTCCCTGCCAATTTCCGTCACTATCATTGGTATCCCGGGAGACAGTCTTCAAATCACCAACAGGTTAACAGCAGTGATAGATTACATGTTTATATCCCAGGGCTGCCTAGCACTGTGCCAAGCATGCAGTAGCAGCTGCTAATATGTGATCACGAGATTGAATGATGAAGAAAACAGTCACTTTTTGAGACAGAAATCTTCAACCCTCTAATCAAAGTCTCTGCCCAAAGTAGGCAACAAGTACAGTCTGGCTCTGGTCACTGGCTGAAAAGAAAAAAAAAACACACACACACAATTTTTTTTTTTCTCTTAAGTATTTTCTATACTCTTCTTTGTGGAAAACCCAGGGAGACTGAAGCTTAACCTAATATCTTAACTTGAAGATTTCAATAAGCCGCATGTCCTTACTCTTCGCTGTATAGCAAAAACATATTTGCTCCCTATCAGATGTAATGTTGATCATAAGCAGGAGATTCTGAGACACTTCATCACATTCTACAAACGGGAAATAGTATTTCTCGGCAGGGTGATGTGGAATCATCATTGAGGGCAACAAAGTACTGATTTTAAAAGAAAACATCCTTATTCTGCCTGGGGCAGTATTTCAAATTAACTATACAAGTTTCCTAAAATTAGTTGTCATATGAGGTTGTTATTGTTGGACACCCTTGAAGACCAAGTTACAGCTAAATGTATTTTGGCCTGCGGGTCAGGGAGCCACCGCTGCCACTTTCCACACCATGAGAAATGTTCTCAGAGCAAATAACCCATGTGTATCCATCCACAAGCTGATTCTTTTCTACATCTCAAAGGGTGGTTGTTTACCTTTGAAAGAACAAATGTGTCCTCAGCCATTATTTGAGTCAATAGTGGTACAAGAGTGCAAGTGAAATGTCTTCCTAATTAAAACAAAAGCTGTCTAAATCCTCCAAAGAGTTTTTATTGAAAATTACCCTCTGTGCAAGAGAATGAAAACAAAATAACAAACTGATATATGACACACACTAAGACCATCTGAAAATATTTTTAATCCACACTTGAAGGCTAAACGCTCTTTTCCCAATCTGCTTCTAATGTCATTTCAGAACAACATGAAACAAAAACAAAACAAAGTTTAAAGCTTCACAAGTGCTAAATGAAACACAGTCATTTTTTAAAATATATGAGAATATATAACTTCAGGAAAATGGACCATAGGAAAATATAGACATGGAAGAAGCTTTCATGGATTAAGCAAACCGTGACCAAATACCTCCTGTCCACCAGACCTAAATTACTGGAATGTTCTCCACTATGTCTAAGAACTCAAAAGAAGGTCATTGTGTGGCCAGTGTAATGACATGCATGTGCCCCACCCCCCCACCCCAGGCAAAAATACACTGACTGTCTAAATCAAGGATTGATCAAGACAGCCCACGGGCCAAATCTGGTCACCACCAGTTCTAGTAAATACAGTTTTATTGTGCACAGCCACACCCATTCATTTACATATTATCTAAGACAGTTTTCAAGGTTCAACAGCAAATTTGAGTACTGTAGTTGTAACAGAGACCATTTGGCCTAAAATAACGAAAACAACAGAAAACATTTGGTAACACCTGGACTAAATCAAGACGTATCTGTAGGAGAATCACAGGGTTTATTCAACATTCACCCAAATAACTTTGGACTTCCAAGTACAGAGTCATGAAACAGGCAGTGGATCTCCTGAAGAGAGTCCAGTACCATAGTCAGAAACCTGAGATTAACGCCAGCCTCACGGATTACCTGACACATAGCTTTGCTAGTTCACAGAACCTCTCTCTGTTTGGGATTTCCCATCTGTCAAATGGGAGAACTTGCCTACTCCCAGGATGTGAAAGTGCTTTGGTCACTGTAAAAGCACAACCTCAAAGTGAATGAATGCACTGTTAAAGGAATTCTATAATATTCTGTTTGCAATGTGCCAAGCACTATGCTAAGTACTTTGTTTTGTTTTGTTTTGTTTAAGTCAGTCTCACTCTGTTGTCTAGGCTAGAGTGCGCAGGCATGATAACAATTCACAGCAGACTTGACTCCTGAGTTCAGGCGATCGGTCCACCTTGGCCTCACAAGTAGCTAGGGCTACAGGCATGTGACACCACACACAGTTACTTTCTTTGTTATTTCATCCACATCTAATGAAGCACCACCCTATTAGAGTACCAACAGGACTCTCTTTTATAGATAAAGGAACCAAAGCTCAGAGAGGTTAGGGGAGTTACCTAGTGTCACACAGCAAGTAAGTAGGTAAGTAGAGACTCAAACCCAGGACTGACAGATTCTAGAGCTTATGCTGTTAACTACAGAGAGCACTGATTCCCAAAAGTCTGACTCACTGAGTGGTATCTACCAAATCTGTTCATTTCATTGAACAGAAGGCCTACTGGAATTGATTGAGACAAGTGCTGGGCCTGGGCCTGGCATTGGGGTGGTACAGTCTATATGGCAGTCTCCCTCATGTGCTAGAGGTTATGAATTACCCATAAAATAAACATTAAAGCTCTAGCCACACAGGCAGGTGAAAGGGAGCCCCAAGAATCTTACCTTGACAGGTACCAGGATTAATTTCAAATTAATAAGTAACCCATAAAAAGTGGCTCGACACATACACAACTCAGAGGCAGCCTCAGCAATCTCATCTTCTGGATGCATGTAAACATTACATATCCATAATTTTTGCTTAATAAAGGACATCTGACCAAAAAAAGCTTAAAGATAACAACAAAGAATATGTTCCATAGGTTTTTATTTTATACTCCTGAATTTCAAAAATAAAGTTTACTTTGGCAACTTGTGACGTTTTATTCTTGCCAGTTTCACCCTCTGAAAAGCAATTGGAAATATGTCTCAGGAGTCTACATACCTATGCTAGTTTAACACACTATTTTTATTTCCAGAATTCTATCAGAGTGAAATAACCAGGAATGTTTACAAAAATATAGGTACAGGATGTTCACTGCAGCATTATTTATAAAGGCAAACATAAAGCTACCAAACATGAAGCTATACCCTGTGTAAATCAGTATCTAAGTAAAACGCAAGGGAATATTTTGTAGCCATTAAAGACTATATGTAGGCCGGGCTCGGTGTCTCAGACTGTAATCCCAGCGCTTTGGTAGGCCAACGTGAGTGGATTGCCTAAGCCCACGGGTTCGAGACCCACGTGGGCAACTTGACGAGACCTCATCTCTACAATAAATCAAAAATTAGCCGGGTGTGGTAGCACATGCCTGTAGTTCCAGCTACTTGGAAGGCTGAGGCAGAAGGATCGCCAGAACCCAGCAGGTCAAGGCCGCAGTGGCTGGGAGTGTGCCACTGTACTCCAGTCTGGGCAACAAAGTGAGACTCCAACTCAAAAAAAAAAAAAAAGACTATACGTAGAAAACAGACAAATTCACATGGAGAAACATATACTTTTCACAAATGTCACTGTCATGGAAGACAAGGAAGAGAACTGAGAAGCTTTTCCAGATCAAAGAGGGCCAAAGAGACATGATATCTAAACACAAAGTATGCCACGCATTTGGTTCACATCTGTAATCCCAGTGCTTTGGGAGCTGGGGCAGGAGAATAAAGGAGACTTCACCTCTATTTGCAAGTAAATAAATAGGCCAGGTGTAGGCTCAAGCATGTAATCCCAGCACTTTGGGAGGCCAGAAGACTGCCTGAGCCCAGGGCTTCGAGCTCAGCCTAGACAACTTGGTGAGACTCTACAATAAATCAAAAAATAAGCCAGGCTTGGTAGCATGCGCCTGTAGTTCTAGCTACTTGGAAGGCTGAGGTGGAAGGACCGCCTGAGCCCAGTATGTCAAGGCTGCAGTGGCTGTGAGTGTGCCACTGCACTCCAGCCGGGGCAACAGAGGTGAGATGCTGCGGTGGCCGGGAGCGGCCACGGCACTCCAGTCTGGGCGACAGAGTGAGACTCCAACTCAAAAAAAAAAAAAAAAAGAAAGTGAAATGTAGTTTTAGATTGGATTCTGGTTTGGGGGTTAAAAAAAAATGATTACAAGGGCATTTTGCAAAAAAATGGCAAACATTGAAAATAGAGTCCACATTAGACATAGTACTGTATTTTGTATAACTGTTGTTGCTATAAAGGAACATAATGTCTGCAACTTTTTAAAAAATGATTCAGAAAACAATTATGCTAAAAATTATACATAGTATATATATAGAATATATACATTATATACAAACTATATACACATATGGAGAAGAATAAAGCAGGTGATGAGAACACAAAAATTATTTGTACTACCCTTCCAACTCTTGTATGTTTAAAACTATGTCAAAATGAAAAGGTAAAATAAATATCTGAAATTTTGTTACATGGAAAAATGCTTATGCTAAAGTGAGTGAAAACATTAATACAAAAATACAGTTCAGCATGATGTCTCAAGAAAGGGGACAGCTTAAAATATATACTTTAGAAAAAAATAAGCCTAAATGTTACCAATGGCATGTCATTTCTGAGCAGTGAGATTCTGATTTTCTTTTTATTATTTTTATACTTTTTGTTTCTATATTTTTATATTAAGTATGTTATTTTCAAAATAAAGAAAAATGAAATATTAGAGGGAAATTATGCATTTGTGTGAACTACATAAACATCTGATTCAGTCTGCAAACACTTAAATGTACTAGCTTGATACTTCATGTCAGTGGAATTGAAGATAAGGCATCTAAACCGAAATAGATTAATTCTTGTTGATAGCAGCAATACCACATTAGTAAATTTCACAACATATATGAAATTACTTTCCATTCCAAGTCTCAGAAGAGCAAGGGTGAACTACAAGATTGATACATGTTTAAAAAAGCTGGCACTCCAAGCTACAGCCAGAATTTATCAAGATTGTCAACTAACAGCATAATTGTTCCTGTATTAGAGAGCATTTTCTTCTACTTTGTCTCTGATAATAATGGCTTTTTAACCTATTTCCAGTTCTAAAAATTGGAATACTACATAATGTGTGTGCATTTGTCACTTTTTTCTGAACTATTGGAATCAGTTGCAAACATAATACCCCATTGTTCCTAATAATTCAAGGTACATTTCCTAAAACCAAAGACATTTTTCTATCTAACCACAGTTCAGTCTCAAAATCTTGCAATTAACATAGAATTCTAATATCTAAACTACAGATCCTATGCAAATTTCAATGGTTGTCCTAATGATGAAACGGTTCAATTCAGGCTCCCATGCAGCATTTAGTTCTCATGTCTCTAGTCTCTGTCAATTTAGGGAACTTTCTTGGTCTTTGCTTGTCTTTCTTTCTTTTTTTTTTCTTTTCTTTTTTGAGTTGGAGTCTCACTCTGTCGCCCAGACTGGAGTGCAGTGGCCGCTCCCGGCCACCGCATCCTCAGCCTGCTGGGCTCCAGCGATCCTTCAGCCTCAGCCTTCCAAGTAGCTGGAACTACATGCGCACTACCACACCCGGCTAATTTTTTGATTTATTGTAGAGATGAGGTCTCGCCAAGTTGCCCAGGCGGGTCTTGAACCTGCGGGCTCAAGCAATCGACTCACCTCAGCCACCAAAAGCGTGGGATTACAGGCTGAGCCACCAAGGCTGGCTTTGCTTATCTTTCATGACCTTGACCACTCACTTTAAAAATTACAGACCAGGTTTGTTTTTTTTTTCTAGTCCCACTCAATTTGGGGTTATCTGATATTTCATCATGATTAAATCCAACTATTCATTTTTGCAGAAATATCATAGACACTGTGTTATTCTTTTTCCCTCTGTGCATGTTAGCAAACTGTACACAATGCCAATTTATCCAATTACTGGTGGTGTTAGCTTCAAATATTTGATTAGGGCGGTATCTGCCAAGTTTTTCCACAGTAAAATTATAATATTCCCTTTGCAATTAATATGGATTTTATGGGAAGATACATGAAGCTGTATAAAAATTCTGATGGTAGCAGAGCTCGGTGGCTCAGCCTGTAATCCCGCGCTTTGGCAGGCTGAGGTGAGTGGACTGCCTGAGCCCACGAGTTCGAGATCCACCTGGGCAACTTGGCGAGACCTCATCTCTACAATATATCAAAAATATTAGCCGGGCATGGTAGCGCGCGCCTGTAGTTCCAGCTACTTGGAAGGCTGAGGTGGAAGGATCGCCGGAGCCCAGCAGGTCTAGGCTGTGGTGGCCGGGAGCGTCCACTGTACTCC
>NW_007252947.1:413025-428853 GCF_000164805.1 Carlito syrichta
CTGCCTGGCTCGGTGGCTCAGCCTGTAATCCCACGCCTTTGGGAGGCTGAGGTGAATGTATTCCTTGAGCCCGCGGGTTCGAGACCCGCCTGGGCAGTGAGACTCCATTTTTACAATAAATCAAAAAATCAGCCTGGTGTGGTAGCACATGCCTGTAATTCCAGCTACTTGGAAGGCTGAGGCGGAAGGATCACCGGAGCCCAGCAGGCGAGGCTGCGGTGGCCGGGAGCGGCCACTGTACTCCAGTCTGGGCGACTGAGTGAGACTCCAACTCAAAAAAAAAAAAAAAAAAATTGTATACTATGTAGCAATCAATATTCAGCCTGGGGTGGGGGAAGCTAACAAATCTTTATAACATACTTGTTAATTACATTTAAGAACTACAGTATCCCTAAAACAGTTTTTCAGAACTTGCACAGACAAAAAGACTTTTTTGGGAAAATTCCCATAATGTAGACACTGCAGTCTACCAACGATAAATCTACTTTTATCTGTACAAGTTACAAAAGTGGTAACATTTAGATGTGTAACCTTTAATCCCCGGGAAAACTTTGAAAAGTAAATGTGATTTGCCCTGTAGATATATCCTTGAAGCTGGCATCTAAAATACATTCTTAACATAGCTGAACTTTCTTGTTTGTTCTTTTGAGAAAAGGCGTTTAACTGAGATAAAACAAGCTAGGCCAATCGAGTCCGTGGACATCAAATACAAAAAGTGTCATGTGTCCATGTAGAGCATCAGCTGTCTCAGAGCCTCAGCTCAGGTCATGAGGCTCATGTCAAGTGTCCCAGTTGAGAAGGCTTCCAGGAACTCCCAAGAGAGAACAACCTGTAGTTTTTTCACTTAAGTATCTTGTTTCCTAAAAACTCTGTGTTTGTCTGAAAACACAAGACCAGCGATGACGCATGCTTGCTCAGAACAAAGACCGTCATTAAGATGGACTCCCAGATAGAGGCTCCGTGTGGGCTTCACACTGAAGATACATTCTGTGCTTTGGAATGTGCGATGAGATTATTACAAAAGAAATTAAGAAATCAATTGAAATTTTCCTTTCTTGTACCTGGCAAGCACAATGGTAGAAAGATTTCCTACAGCAATACTTAGCAGTTTGTGTTTGGTGCTGTGTGAAGCTTCTAAAAATAAACAATGATGCAATCCTCCTCTCTCTCATTGCCTCAGATTTCTATTTTCTAATTAAATGATTATTTTTAGAGAATTAAAATGGACGTATGCAAAGTCAAGCAGGCAAGAGGGACCGAAAGCAAGCCAGGTAAACCAGTGGAGACGGGTCATTTGGGGTAGCAGATCAAGGGGACAGAGGATGCCAGCCCAAAGAACAGCCTGAGAACTGGCAGCTCCCTGAGGTGGGTTATTTCAGCAGGCTAGCTGTATTTTCAGGACAAGAATCACATGGCCAGATTGTGCCTCTTGGTGGTTTATACACCTCTAAAGTGTTTATGCCCCATAAACATTGCTCCCCAAACAAGACACTACTCCAGCACTCAAGGATGACTGAGTCTAACTGCAAATCTCCCTCAAACCAATAACTTCTCCATCTCCACCCTTGTCCTTTCAACAAACTTAGTGCAGTTCTCAGAGCCGCTAAAGTAATTCCTCTCAGATCCACCTTCAGTTTTTCATCCTTTTCCACGAATGGCACCATAGGCAAATTCTATCATCTGCATGATTCTGGGAAGATCCAAGCTTAGCAGCAGGTGGTTTTTAGAGACCTCTGACAGATCAGGGATCACCCCATTCTGATTGGCCCCTTGCCAGGCTGACTCACAGAGCTGGTCCAGGCAGAGGGTTCACCATCCCAAGCAACGGTGGGCAGCTTGACTTCAGGGTATTTTGAGAGGGCTCTTTTAGCCCTCCTGGCCTGGCCTCATCACTCATGCCTCTTCCACATGCAGGTGGGAAGAGCTGTGTTGCAATGAGCTCTGCTCCAGAACTGGCCACCTGCTCCGTGGCTGGACATCCACTCTTGCTGCTCTTACATGCCACCCTGGCTGATGAGCTGCTGTTTACGAGAAGCAAGAATTCACTTGGTAAATTCCCAAAGCACAGTGTAAGTGCCAGATCTTGAAAGCCTGTTGTGGAATCTTGTCCTCACAGAGGAGAAAAGACAAAGGAAAAGGATGGGAATGGAGCCAGGGCAGGGTCAAATGAAAGGTCAGGGAAGAATAAACCTGCCTCCTCGTGTGGCCCCCACTCCCCTGACTCGCCATCAAGGGAGCCCGCTGGGCCTTGGACCACTGCAACCGCCTCCACATCCATCTTCTGGACTTCCGAGAAATCTAACAAAATGATTAAAAACTTGCCAAAAAATGTTCAATTGTTCTGCCTTAGATCCAGTTTCTTAATAAGACATCAAAATGCACAGCACCCAATTCTTTCGGATGACAGCATTATAGATAGTCACTGTCATATGGCACGGAGGTCAAGGAATTTATTTTTTCAATTCTTCCATTTCTTTGATTTCCTGTTTTTATCTAGACTGCAAGACTAATAAGAGGTCCAGTAATAAAACTACACAGACAAGTAAAACAGATGACACACATCTGCAGTACTAATGAAACAAGAAAAATCATGAAAATGTATGCAGAGAGATGTGTATTGCCACTCAGCATATAAAGTTCTTAAGTTTCACTTAAATGTTAGCTTCCTTTTTCTTAATCTTTTGAAATACAACCAACAAAAAGGTTTTGCCTGTCATTTTTGGGAGTTGAAAATTGGGATGAATCCTAAGAAAAGTGAGGAAGATTTAGGATTTTTCTCATTTTCTCTTCCACTTCTTTCTCCCTCTCCTCCCCCCTACATTTATCAGTTTGCTTTGTAATGAAACGTGGTTAGGATTCTACATATTACCAACAGGCTTAAATTAAGCAAGGTATTTTCCTAGGTGTAGGGTTATATTGGGTCACAGAAAATTTTTGAGAAGGAAAAACTGGAAAACCCAATAAAATGAATTAATATGACCTACCAATAACTTGCCCTTCACTGTTTCCCTAACACTCACTGTCTGAACTATCTATAAATACATAATGGTGAGAAAATCACACAATAATAACCAAATATTTGACCTAAAATGGTCTTTCAGATCTTGCACATTTATAAATAAGTCCTACAGAGCCTATATTAACTGTTAATTAATAACGCAGTGCCGGACAGAGCATAGGTAGCTCTCAAATCACCCCCAGTCTCCTACCACTCTAAAATACTACTTTGGTCTAAAGAAATTGTATTGCTGCCGGGCTCGGTGGCTCAGCCTGTAATCCCGCGCTTTTCGGAGGTGAGTGGATTGCCTGAGCCCGTGGGTTCGAGACCCGCCTGGGCAACTTGGCAAGACCTCATCTCTACAATAAATCAAAAAATTAGCCAGGTGTGGTAGCGCGCGCCTGTAGTTCCAGTTACTCAGAAGGCTGAGGCGGAAGGATCGCTGGAGCCCAGCAGGCGAGGCTGCGGTGGCTGGGAGCGGCCACTGCACTCCAGTCTGAGCAAGAGTGTGAGACTCCAACTCAAAAAAAAAAAAGAAAGAAATTGTATTGCTTTACATTATTTTATTTTTTCAGAGACAGGATCTCACTCTTTTGCCCAAGCTGGTCAGTGGCATGGTCACTATAACCTGGAACTTCTGGGCTCAAGTAATCCTCACACCTTAGCCTCCCAAGTAGCTGGGACTACAGGTGCATGCTCCCACACAGCTAATTTTTATTTTTATTTTTGCAGAGACAGAGTTTTGTTATATTACCCAGGCGGAACTCAAACTCCTGGGCTCAAGTGATCCTCCTACCTTGGTCTCCTAAAGCACTGGGATTACAGGCTTTAGGTTATGAACCATCACAACCTAAGAAAATTTCACAGGCATAAGTCAAAATTGACCCACAAGAAACAATGACAGTGCTAAATACTCTGGAAATATACTCTTTTTTCTATGTATCAGTGAGCAGAGCAGTTACTGCACAGATTCTTAAACTAAAAATAATTGATCTTCACTGGAAGAAATAGTTACATGTATCCATCAAAGTAATAAAATGGGAGAAAGTAAACTGAGCTATAAACTGTTAAAAACATCAAAAAACAGACAACGTCCTGAGGGACTGTGAGCAGAGGGCTTCCCAAAGTCAGAAAGCATCTGTAGCAACATAAAAAAGTGAAAGCCATATTCACGTTCCTCATTTCCTAGGAGAAGAAAGTAGACATTTGAGACCTCACTAAAATATCCATAAGAATCTTATTTTTAATCCCCTATTGTATCTCTATTTACTATCTATCAGACTTTCTAAATATTAGGCTAAGCCATATGAAATTCCCAATATTAAGCCATTTTGACCTATAAAATGGCAATGTAAGACGGATTCTACCAAGTCATTATATTTAATTTCAAGATTCTAAACTTGCAAGATGAGTATCATTATTCTCACTTACAGATGGGGAGGCAGAAATGCAAAGAGGAAGAGTAATATGCCCAAGGTCACGGAGACACCAAAAGTGCCAGGTTCGGACCTGAGGTTTCATAAACGCCAAAGCCTAAAGTCAGGGACTTCTCTCATGGTACAACCTGGAGTTATCTGAGTTAGTTCCGGCAGCTAAGCATGTAGTAAGCAGAACACAGAGCTTAAATCTTCCCAGATATTCTTTTAAGTTGTATCCACCATTACCCAGCTTTGGTGGACCAAATTACGCTTGTCACAATTTTCTGGTTTGTAAACATGAGAGGACTGTACTGAAGGATTGATATAGTTCTTTTTTTATTTTCCATTTGAATAGTAATTACAAATAAGCAGAATTTTTAGTTTTTGAGAAAAATGATTATTTTTAAAATTGCCATTGCTTTTTGGAAACTACCCAAACAATACAGAAAAGTTTAACATGGAAAGTCTCCCTTAACTCTTAACTTTGATGGTCTGTATCTATGAGGAGTTTTGCCAAATGCAAGCGTGTGACCTTGAGCCATCCACTTAGCTTCTCTGAGTTTCTTTCTGTGCAAAATGGTACCGCACAAGGTCAGCCCAGCCTCCTCTCAGAAGATGCATGTATGAAAGTAGGTAAAAGTGTTTCCACAATGGGCTGTGTGCTAGGTTGTCAATATCGCTGTTAGGAGTCATGAACATGTGCTTCCCTTTCTGGAGTCTGCCAGGAGGCTCACTGGGCGAGAATGCCACCATCCCTCTTCCTCTCAGGATCTCACTGTTTCAAGGAGCCTCCCTCTATGAGTCAGGACGATAAGGGTTGGGCATCCTTGAGCTAATCAACTGACATTTAAAAAAAAAAAGGGAAATAGCCACCTGATTATAATTCAGCCAAAGTAAAAATTTTTATGAAACTCCATATGAATCAGGTTTGCAACACTCCTGATAAACTGGACCAGGCAGAAACCAGTGCATGTGCATGACCACTGGGAGTCACTCTGTTACAGTTCTACCTCCTGCTCACCTGTCCTCCCAAAGACTCAGGTTCTATATGGCAGATGGGACGATTGGAAGTTGTCATTTCCTCAGGATCTCCTAGTTCTCCTTTCTATTCCTCATCCCATGGTTTTCTTTTTACTTTATTTTATTTTATTTTTTGAGTTGAAGTCTCACTCTGTCACCCAGACTGGAGTGCAGTGGCCACTCCCGACCACCGCAGTCTCAACCTGCTGGGCTCTGGCGATCCTTCCGCCTCAGCCTTCCAAGTAGCCAGAACTACAGGCACGCGCTACCACTACTGGCTAAATCCCATGGTTTTAAAGTTAAGAAGCCAATAAGCAAATGAATGTGCCATTTAATCTTGGAGCTGACAGGGGTTTCCAAGATAATCTAGTACCTGGGGATAGGGAGGATGTTGATTTTTGACGATAAAAACAGAGGTGACTGCAGATCTTTTATGGTTGAATGTAGGTTCTAGTAATTCCTCATCATTTGCTATTTTTAAATCATGAGAATTAAACAGCAAACGTGGACATGTAAAAAAAATGATCTAGTAATTCACACCCCCGAACATAATTGATGAAAACAGTTGAAGGTTCTGCTCCACAATCACTGGGGAGAGGAGACCCTGTTCAGTAAATGGGGTTGGGAAAACTGGTTGACCATGTGCAGAAGAATGAAAGACGACCCCTATCTATCAAGATACACAAAAATCAGCTCTAAACAGATCAAAGACCTAAACATAAAACCTCAACTGTTAAGAATCTTGGAAAATGCAGGACACACCCATATAGACATTGCAATAGGCTACCAATTCCTGATCATAATCGCAAAAGCCTATGACATAAGAGATAAGATAGACAAGTGGGACCTTGTCAAACTTGAAACTTAAAAGCTTTTGCAAAGCAAAAGAAACCATCAAGAGATCGAGGAACCCGGGCTCGGTGGCTCAGCCTGTAATCCCGCGCTTTGGAAGGCTGAGGTGAGTGAATTGCCTGAGCCCGTGGGTTCGAGACCCGCCTGGGCAACTTGTCGAGACCTCATCTCTACAATAAATTAAAAAATCAACCGGGCATGGTAGCACGTGCCTCTAATTCCGGCTACTCGGAAGGCTGAGGCTGAAGGATCACCGGAGCCCAGCAGGTCGAGGCTGCAGTGGCTGGCAGCAGCCATTGCACTCCAGGCTGGGCGACAGAGTGAGACTCCAACTCAAGAAAAAAAAAAAGAGATTGGGGAGACAGCCCATAGATTGGGAAAAATATTTGCCAATTGTGTATCTGACAAAGGCCTAACATCCAGGATCTACAAGGAACTCAAACATGCCAAAATTAAAAAACAAACAAACAGTCCTATTTAAAAGTTGGCAAAAGACATGAATAGACATTTCTCAAAAGAAGACATATGAACAGCCAATAGATACATGAAAAAATGCTCAGCCTCACTAATCATCTCAGAAATGCAAATCAAAACCACACTTACATACCACCTAACTCCAGTTACGATGTCCATCATTAATCAAGCTAAAAACAACAGATGCTAGAGAGAATGTGGAGAAAAGGGAATGCTTCTCCATTGTTGGTAGGGAGTGTAAACCTCTGTGGAAACAGTGTGACAATTTCTTTTTTTCTTTTTTTTTTTTGTTTTTGAGTTGGAGTCTTACTCCGTCACCCAGATTGGAGTGCAGTGGCTGCTTCCGGCCACCCCAGCCTCGACCTGCTGGGCTCCGGCGATCCTTCCGCCTCAACCTTCCAAGTAGCTGGAACTACAGGCATACGCTACCACGCCTAATTTTTTGATTTATTGTAGAGATGAGGTCTCGCCAAGTTGTCCAGGCAGGTCTCAAACCCGCGGACTCAGGCAATCCACTCACCTCAGCCTCCCAAAGTGCTGGGATTACAGGCTGAGCCACCGAGCCCGGTTTAGTGTGACAATTTCTAAAAGATCTGGAAATAGACCTTCCATATGACCCAGCAACCCCCCTTATGGGAATATACCTGGAGGAACCCAAATCATTCTACCAAAAAGATACCTGTGCACACATGTTTATCGCTGCACTATGCACAATAGCAAAAGTATGGGGAAAAAATTGAACCAACTGTGCTGCCCATCGAAAGCGGACTGGATTTTTAAAAAAATATGGTACATATACATGATGGAATATTACACAGCCATAAAGAAGGACAAAATTATGGACTTTGCATCAACTTGGATGGATTTAGAGTCTATCATACTCAGTGATCTATCACAGAAACAAATAATTGACTACCACTCTTACTCACAAGTGGATCCTGAACATTTATCATAATACAAGGAAGGGACTGGCAGTAGCAGGATACTGCCAAGGGTGGTGGGGGCATATAACATCACTAAGGGTACCTGGTCCTAAACCAGGGAAAGTGAGAACCAGTGAGAGGCCCAAACTTCACCTGTATGTAAACTACTTATGTACTTAATCCTGACTTGTACCCCACATCTTTAAAATTAAAAAAGAATAATAATAATGTGGAAGGGTTTTAATTAACCACATGATTAAGTCACAAGAATGATATGCAGTAGGTTTGACATACTAAAAATGCAAGTGTCTCCTGGTCAAAGCGTATTTCTCTTCTGTTCTTCGGACAAATAAATGTTTTGAGGTCAACCAACAGGCATACACAAATAATAATTAATATCTGCAGATTTCAAAACACTCTTGCATGTCAATTCATTTGAAGCTGAATGATCGGGGAGAAGAATTTATATTTATTGAAAATTACATGTGCCAGTCACTTTGGATTTGTTACTACACTTAATTCTTTTTTTTTTTGAGTTGGAGTCTCACTCTGTCGCCCAGACTGGAGTGCAGTGGCTGCTCCCGGCCACCGCAGCCTCGACCTGCTGGGCTCCGGTTATCCTTCCGCCTCAGCCTTCCGAGTAGCCGGAATTACAGGCATGAGCTACCATGCCTGGGTGATTTTTTGATTTATGGTAGAGATGAGGTCTCGCTGCCCAGGCGGGTCTCAAACCCGCGGGCTCAGGCAATCCACTTTTTTGAGTTGGAGTCTCACTTCGTCACCCAGACTGGAGTGCAGTGGCTGCTCCCGGCCACCGCAGCCTCGACCTGCTGGGCTCCGGCGATCCTTCCACCTCAGCCTTCCAAGTAGCTGGAACTACAGGTGTGCGCTACCACGCCTGGCCAATTTTTTTTTTTTTTTTAATTGTAGAGATGAGATCTCGCCAAGTTGCCCAGGTGGGTCTCAAACCCACAGACTCAGGCAGTCCTCTCACCTCAACCTCCCAAAGGCACGGGATTACAGGCTGAGCCACCGAACACGGCTACTACACTTAATTCTTAATAGCAACAGTCAATGAAAGGTATTATTGGCCCCATTTTGCAGTTTATAAAAAGGTTTTGAGAGGGTGAATAATTCAATTGGGTCATTCTGGCCTCCCTGTCTCTGCCGCACTTTTTTTTCCTGCAACCTTTTCCTCTTAAAGACTGTAACTTTTTATCTTGATGAGTCTGTGGATTACTCTACAGCTTCAGAAAATAAAACATTTTGCAAATTACATCAAGGTGACACTGAAAAAATGTTAGCTTCCTTTTCACACTATGGTCTCATTTCCATACTATAAGATGCTTCCAGCCGGACTCGGTGGCTCAGCCTGTAATCCCAGCGCTTTGGGAGGCCAAGGTGAATGGATTGCCTGAGCCCGTGGGTTCGAGACCCGCCCAGCAACTTGGCAAGACCTCATCTCTACAATAAATCAAAAATTAGCCGGGCGTGGTAGCACGCACCTGTAGTTCCAGCTACTTGCAAGGATGAGGCAGAAGAATCGCTGGAGCCCAGCAGGTCGAGGCTGCAGTGGCCAGGAGTGTGCCACTGCACTCCAGTCTAGGTGACGGAGTGAAACTCCAACTCAAAAAAAAAAAAAAAATCCTTCCTTGGTGAAGAGTCCTACACTCTGCTAACCAAAGGCTAATTACTTCTGGTACCTTGTTTACCAGAGTGAGGCAAACCAAGAGAGGAGCTACTCTCTTTTAAGAAAGCTCCAAGCCAGGTGCAGTGGCTCAAGCTTGTAATCCCAGCACTTTGGGAGGCAAAGGCAAGAGGATTGCCTGAGCCCAGGGATTCAAGACCAGCCTGGGCAACTTGGTGAGAACTATCTCTGCAATAAATCAAGAAAAATTAGCTGGACATGGTGGCACACGCCTGTAGTTCCAGTTACTTGGAAGGCTGAGGTAGAAAGATCACCTGAGCCTAGCAGGTCAGGTCTGTGGCGGCCAGCCTGGGTGACAGAGTAAGACCCCAACTCAAAAACAAACAAACAAAAAAGCTCCAATCCTGTTCTCAAAACCACAAACCTACCACCAAGCAGCTGCAACATGGATCCCCGTATCACCCATCATTAGCATGACATTAGCATGATGTGGTCCCATTGCCATGCGCCTCAGTAACTCTCAGTCCCCTAGCCCTTATTTTCATGCTATTCAGCTGTCCCCTTAACGGCAGTAGCCAAATCAGGAAAACAGAAAAAGAACAGAAAAACAAAATCAGCCAAGTGAAATCAGCTGGAGACTGTCCTACTTAACCAGCCCATCATGAAAGTTTACTTAAGTAAAATATAAAACCCAAAAGAATTATACATTCCATGTACTGTAATACTATCTGTCACAAGTTCTACTGATACTCAAAATCATCATCTTACCAAAAAAACTTTGAAACATAAGCAAATATGACTCTAAACCCAATCTGGGAAATTCTTGCTTGCTAAATCCTTAGTTGCCTAAAAGCCACACAAATGGTATTTCAACCACTGCTGCCTTTTTTCTCAAGACATTTTGGCAAAAAGGAAAGCATCAAAAGTTAAACAAACAAAATTAATCTCCAAGTTTCATCGTTGCTTTTAGTGACAAATGTAAAAATAAATTTTAAGGCCGTACAACATATCTTACCCACTTAAGTAGACTGAGCAATTGTCAGCATAAAAATAAATCCTTCATCAGAAATGCTAATAGAAAGACAACACCAGAAAAATGTAAGAACCTCTAAGAGAGGTCTCAGAAGCCTAGGCGCCTTGACTTAGTCTAAGCAAAGCTCAGAAGCCTGCTCATTAAAGGACAAACCATTCAGTTTTAACCAGGTTTTAGAGGGAAACCTCCACCAATATTAGTAAACACAAATACAAAACAATATCCCAAGGAAAGCTGAGACCTTGATATTTTTTTCTCTCTCACAATATTAGCTTACAGCTTAGCAACAGCCAGGGTGGAGGAGGAAATTCCTCTGTTCACACCCCCCCCATGCCTTTTTTAAGAGGACTGTGTACAATGCATTTTTTAAAATCTATTGTTGGGGTGAGGAGACTCAGATGTTTTTTTTCTCCTGGCTAATAATGGATTCAATTGCCTTGAAGTCAAGGAACTCCTGGGTGGGAAATACCAAGCAGACAAACAGGAATAGAGTAAGTAATGCGCCAGCCAGATGATGTGTGTTAAAGCTACATTCCAGAACACCTTAGGGCTCCTTTTTTTTTTTTTTTTTTTTTTTAGGGCACCTTTTAATAGCAAAATATTTATTCAGCAAAGCTATTAGATTTTATTTATTTGTAATTCTTTATAGTTTTCTTAATTATTACTAGAGTATTTCAATATTGGGATTAAAATAATCTAAATATGAAGTCCTTAACTGAGAGAACAGCCATTATATAATGCACTGTCCATGAGAAAGAGAGGGAGTGTTACCAAAAGAGATTGGAACCTGGCGTTTCATTCTTCTGTAATCTCCCCAGAAATGGATGAAGCTAACTCCCTTGTCAGATGAAACAGGCTAACGTTAGAGTGACTAATGGTCATTTTCCTTCCTCATTCTGTATCTTCACATTGATAAGAAAGCCAGCCACTCCTACTTTTATTATCAATTAGCTGATAAAACTAAATGAAGAGCTCTCTTTACTTGATAATGATTCTCCAAAACTGTCTTTGCTAAAACTACCATAATCTGAAAGGGAGGTGAAGTCAAAAAGTCACAGTCGAGACCATGAATAGTTGCAAAAATTATAGCAAGCACGAATGAATACTAGTATACTTATGATCATATTAAAAAAACAAGGACAAATTTATCAAAAATAAGTCAGGTGTACTAGCGCACACCCATAGTCCCAGTTACTCAGGAGGCAGAGGTGGAGAGATCACTTGAACCCAGGAGTTCAAGGCCAACGTGGGCAACATAGTAAGACCCTCATCTCAAAATAAGTAAGAAAAATAACCAAAGTGATTGACATTTAGTTGGCAATATGTTGCCTCCTCTAAATTTTGGTACTGAGTGCTGTGTGCCAGGCTTTCTATCTCTTTTTCTGTTTTCTTATGAGGTAAGTATTATTATCCCCAGATAACACAGATTAGGAACCCAAGGCTTACAAAAGTTCAATAATTCACCCAAAATGACATGCATAGTAAGTGACAAAG
The DNA here is from genome assembly GCF_000164805.1 of Carlito syrichta. NCBI lineage: Eukaryota > Metazoa > Chordata > Mammalia > Primates > Tarsiidae > Carlito > Carlito syrichta. The sequence continues at coordinate 424,886 of NW_007252947.1, forward strand.
CCAGGATTTGGCTTGGAGTTCCCAAATCTAGAATATACTGTTTAAATCTATACACTACAGGCCATCCTCTTCCAAGAACTCCAAACCAGCCATTTTGTAAATCATCACTTAAACCCTTGAACTGGTGTCTCCTATTATATACAAAGTTTGCACCATGATTCATTTTTTTCAAGTATTTGTACTTTGTATCTTTGCTAAAGATAGTAAACGCCTTAGAAGTGGGGTCTGGCTAAATTATTCACTCTTAAAAGGAAAGAGCCGGGCTCGGTGGCTCAGCCTGTAATCCCGGCGCCTTTGGGAGGCTGAGGTGAGTGGATTCCTGAGCCCGCGGGTTCGAGACCCGCCTGGGCAGCGAGACCTCATCTCTACAATAAATCAAAAAATCAGCCGGGTGTGGTAGCGCATGCCTGTAATTCCGGCTACTTGGAAGGCTGAGGTGGAAGGATCGCCGGAGCCCAGCAGGTCGAGGCTGCGGTGGCCGGGAGCAGCCACTGCACTCCAGTCTGGGCGACAGAGTGGGACTCCAACTCAAAAAAAAAAAAAAAAAAGGAAAGAAATTCTGAGACATGCTACAACATAGATAATAACATGAATAAGCCTGGAGGGCACCAAGCTAAGTGAAACAAACCAGTCAATGAAAGTCAAATACCATGTGATTCCACTTATATGAGGTTACTAGAGTAGACAAACTCATAGAGACAGAAAATAGAATGGTGGTTGCCAAGGACTGGGGAAAGGGAAGTGAGGAGTTATTGTGTAATGGGTAAAGAGTTTCAGTTTTGGCTGGGCTTGGTGGCTCAGCCTGTAATCCCATGCTTTGGGAGGCCAAGGTGAGTGGATTGCCTGAGCCCACAGGTTCAAGACCCGCCTGGGCAACTTGGTAAGACCTCATCTCTACAATAAATCAAAAATTAGCCAGGCATGGTAGTGCACGCCTATGTTCCAGTTACTTGGGAGAGTGAGGCGGAAGGATCGCCAGAGCCCAGCAGGTCGAGGCTGCGGTGGCCGGGAGCAGCCACTGCACTCCAGTCTGGGAGACAGAGTGAGACTTCAACACACACACAAAAAGAGTTTCAGTTTTGCAAAATGAAAGTTGTGAATGACTGGAGGGGATGGTTGCACAACAATGTGATGTACTTAGTATTACAGGACTGTATAGTTAAAAATGGATTTATATTGTGTATATTTTACCACAATTAAAATTAAAAACAAAGAAACAAGGGAAAGAACTAAAAGAACAACTGTCTATCACAGTAACGCTTTTTCAGTGCCATGCCTCCATGAGACGCCAGGCAGAAGTCACATGGCTGTCACTGGTGTTAGAAGTCATCCTGCTGGTGGTCTAGACAGTTTACTAGTATTAATGGGTTGACCAGAAAGTCATTCTGCTGGTGTGACACAGAGGCCCACTGAGGGAGACAAGACATTCCACAACCTTGCAACCCATAGGCCATTCTCAGAACATGCCTTTTCTGACAGCCATGGAAGCAAGAGGAAACAACAAACTCCAAGAAAGTATATCGAGGCACCTCTTCCAGTCTCAAAGGCTGGTCTTGTGTGGGGTACCACTATCTGGTACTCTCAATGCCAGAATATAAGTCCAGGCATCCCTTATCATGGAGCCATGGCAAAAATAATGGGAGGTGGTGGGGTTGTTTCCACCCTGGAAATATGCCGAGCCAGCATCAACTCACAAAGGAAACAATATTGAAAAATGTGACAGCTTGGGATTCCTTTGATGACAAAGGTATGGTAATGAAGGGACTGCCCCAGTCAGTCCCAGGCCAGAGAGCTGCCTTGGCAGTAGGAAACAATTCAGCTCATATCCTTTTCCCCAAATAACAGTCCTGTGGCCTCTACTAAGGACACACCATTAGCCAGTCAGGCTTGTCTCACTGAGTGCTCTTCAAAGTGAATGGACCACTTGGGACCTCAAACACTTTCTAAGCCAGTTCACTACTGAATGCTTCAGGCTACCATGTTCAATACCTAGGCTAGGCTCAGAGATCAGACAGGATAGGTGCTTCCCTTGCGGGAAGATAAACACACTAACCACTGCGAGGATGCAACTTTTCTACTTTTCTCCTTTGGCTTTTAAAAGTTGTGCTCAGCCGGGCTCGGTGGCTCAGCCGGGCTCGGTGGCTCAACCTGTAATCCCGCGCTTTTGGGAGGCTGAGGTGAGTGGATTGCCTGAGCCCGCGGGTTTGAGACCCGCCTGGGCAGGCGAGACCTCATCTCTACAATAAATCAAAAAATTAGCCGGGCGTGGTAGCGCGCGCCTGTAATTCTGGCTACTCGGAAGGCTGAGGAGGATCGACAGAGCCCAGCAGGTCGAGGCTGCGGTGGCCGGGAGCGGCCACTGCACTCCAGTCTGGGCGACAGAGTGAGACTCCAACTCAAAATAAATAAATAAATAAAAGTTGTGCTCCATGAACGTCCTATCTATCATAATCAATGTCTTCTTTTTTTACTTTCTCTCCCTCCTCCTTAAGTAAGCAGGAAGGTTTTTCACTGCCTGCTCCTGGGATCTCATATCAAGGAGTCAAGGTTCTTCCAGGGTTTTGTAAAAAATCTAAGTCATCAACAAGATTATGCAATGTGTTCTAGAAAGGGTCCTTTCTCCCTCCACCCCTGAGTGTTTCCATCTAAACCCTGGAAGCGCCTAAGGAACTGGCAAGACTTCAGAGAGAAGCGACTGCAAGCTCCAGGTTCCCAGACTTCCTAAGGATTCCTGTGTCCTGTACCACACCTTCATGGACTAGTAGAGAGCCTCAAACTTGACCACATGGATAGAAACAGTCAAAAGCAATGTGGACACGTGTTATGGGATGAACTGTGCGCCGTGCCCCGCTGCCCCAGCTCTTATGTTGAAATCCTAACCCCCAATACCTCAGAATCAGGTTATTATTATTTGGATATAGAGTATTTAAAGAGGTAATTCAATTAAAATTAAGACTTTAGAGTGGGCCCTCATCCAACTTGACTGGTGTTATTCCAAGAGAAAATTTAGACACAAGACACATACAGAATGAAGACACCCGTAGACGACAGCCATAAGCCAAGGCATGAAACAGATCCTTCCCTCACAGCCTTGAAGAAACCAACCCTGCAAACACTTTACTCTTGCTCTTCTAGCCTCTGTGAGAAAATAAATTTCTATTGTTCAAATTCCCCAGTCTCTGCTACGTTGCTTTGGCAGGCTTATCAAGATAACATAATATGTGCTGGAAACCAGTGCAGATGGGTATTGGATGGGCCACTTCCCACAACGTAGTACCTTACAAAACCTTAGGCCCTGGATGTAGTCACAAGGTGGGTGTGTTCTAAAAATAACAGGTTAAACCTTCTCGTAGGTGAACAAGTTGAAGGCTTGGGGACAAAATTAATTTACTTAAGTTTTAAAAGGCTATATTTAGCCGGGCTCAGTGGCTCAGCCTGTGATCCCGCGCCTTTGGGAGGCTGAGGTGAGTGGACTGCCTGAGCCCGCGGGTTCAAGACCTGCCTGGGCAATTTGGCGAGACCTCATCTCTACAATAAATAAAAAATTAGCCGGGCGTGGTAGCGTGCGCCTGTAGTTGCAGCTACTCGGAAGGCTGAGGTGGAAGAATCGCTGGAGCCCAGCAGGTCGAGGCTGAGGTGGCCGGGAGTGGCCACTGCACTCCAGTCTGGGTGACAGAGTGAGACTCCAACTCAAAAAAGAAAAAAGGCTATATATTTTTTGCAACCTTTTGTTTATGGACTGAGATTCATACCCTCCAACCATAGTAAAAGGAAGACAGCAAGTTTAGTTCATATTAAGCACTAAAACAGTAGACTAAAAAGGGTAATGATTAAGAGAGTGTCTTTAAGAGCCTGACTACAAGCCGGGCTCGGTGGCTCAGTCTGTAATCCCGCGCCTTTGGGAGGCTGAGGTGAGTGGATTGCCTGAGCCCGTGGGTTCGAGACCCGCCTGGACAACTTAGTGAGAC
>NW_007252947.1:429154-440638 GCF_000164805.1 Carlito syrichta
CAAAAAAAAAAAAAAAAAAGAGCCTGACTACAGGGATTCAAATCCCGGCTTTGCCACTAGCTATGTGCCCTTATCTTAAGCCCCTGTGCCTCAGTTTCTTCGTGTGTAACAAAAAAAAATTTGTAGTAATGTCATCTCCCTTAAAGGTTATTATGAGAGTTAAATATAAAAATCTATATATGGCACTTGAAAATAAGGTCTAACTTTTCAATTTCATTATCAGGAAGCACCTTAAACACACTATAATTTCAGAATCTCTGATCTTGTGGGAATATTGAATTTACTGAAAAAGTATAAAAATTTGTATTTTTCCAAAGTTACACCCTTGTGAAAGAAACTGGATCACAATTTGTGAATAAAAATCAGCCCATGTTAAAGGTTCAAGGTTTTATTAAAATGTACCCAGATTGTATTGTCTTCCTCTGTTCATACAAACCCTGTCCTTGGTTTGGATGCATTCTTCATAAAACCTCAGTAATTGTTCATTTCTAGTTGTCCAAGTATTTGCAATAATCAAGTCAGTTGTATAATGATTCTTGTTAGCATTTTTCCAGGCAGATTGTGAAAGGCATAATTTGTGGCAAAGAGGGTTTAGTAGATCTGGCAAGAGACGGCATACATTATCAGCCCAAGAGGGACCTTGTGAAGTTCATGAGACAAGACAATACACGTAGAGAGTGTGGGCTGGGAGAGAAGGTTGCCTCAGAGGGACAGAGGTCTCTAAGGAAAAAGACACACAAGCAGAGATTGCCCTGCAAATTAAGGAACTAAATACTCAGGGCAACTGATGTTCAGACAATTTACAAGTAGTTTAAGCATATTCAAAGTAAAAACTTCTGGACCAACCTACTCTCTTTCCTCATGAGAAGAGACAGAGACAGCTATGTCAGCACCAATTCTCAGTCAGTACAGAAACAAAGGAAGATTAAAAATATATATGGCCTATGGTCCTGGCCTTGCCTGATTCATCTCACCTCTCCATCTTTAAAATGGGATTAAAGCTATCCAAAGGCCCCACAAAGTATTTGTGAGGTTAAAATAAGATATACCTGGCCCATAGCAGTCACTGAACTATAGATCACCATAATAAAAAAGCATAGTAGACCATGCTCAGATACCCCGACCTCTGATTTTCTTCCTCTCATTTTGATACCCTTAGGACTGAAATTTTTTTTTTTCTTTTCTTTTTTTTCCAGTCGGAGTCTCACTCTGTCACCCAGACTGGAGTGCAGTGGCCGCTCCCGGCCACCGCAGCCTCGACCTGCTGGGCTCCGGCGATCCTTCTGCCTCAGCCTTCCTAGTAGCTGGAATTACAGGCACGCGTTACCACGCCCGGCTAAGGACTGATTGATTTTTTTTTTTCATAATCAGTATTTTTTATTATGGTTTTGTGGGGGTACAGTTAAGAGTTAGGTGTACAATTATGTTTCATTCAGGCACCCTGTTGATAAGAGGTGTTTCCCCATCCCCAGACAGATATTTGCTACTGTTAATCCCATCTCCCTTCCCCACCAAGACTGATATTTTTTAAAAATTTGTTTTTAATACTGATTTCCAAATCCTTGAGCCTCACCTAAAATGGGCGTGGCTGGCCATAATACCATGTGGGCGGGTTTGGGAGTGCTGCTTATGGGCTTACTTAAAAAGTCTCCCTAAGCCGGGCTCAGTGGCTCAGCCTGTGTAATCCCGCGCCTTTGGGAGGCTGAGATGAGTGGATTGCCTGAGCCCACGGGTTCGAGACCCACCTGGGCAGCAAGACCTCATCTCTACAATAAATCAAAAAATCAGCCAGGCGTGGTAGCGCATGCCTGTAATTCCGGCTACTCGGAAGGCTGAGGCGAAAGGATCACCGGAGCCCAGCAAGTCGAGGCTGCGGTGGCTGGGAGCGGCCACTGCACTCCAGTCTGGGTGACAGAGTGAGACTCCAACTCAAAAAAAAAAAAAAAAAAGTAGCAGAATATGATTATTATAATAATAGCAATGAAAGAAAGCAGGACACAACAGAAAAAAAAAAACACCTTTCTTTGTTTTAGAATTCTCCACCTCAAGAGAAAGCAAGTTTGTTTTTTTTTGTTGTTGTTGTTTTTGAGTTGAAGTCTCACTCAGTCGCCCAGCCACCGCAGCCTTGACCTGCTGGGCTCCGGCGATCCTTCCGCCTCAACCTTCCAAGTAGCCAAAATTACAGGCATGCGCTACCACGCCCGGCTGATTTTTTTATTTATTGTAGAGATGAGGTCTTGCTGTCCAGGCGGGTCTCGAACCCGCGGGCTCAGGCAATCCACTCACCTCAGCCTCCCAAAGGCGCGGGATTACAGGCTGAGCCACCAAGCCCAGCAGAAAGCAAGTTTAATCCAAGAAAAAGCAAGAAGGTAGTTGGTGATATTCTCAATTAAAGTAAAAGTAGCTGGCAGTTCTCAAGACTCTCACAACTGGGTTGACCCCAGGGATTCTTTATTGAATATACTTTCACTTCAAAACATTTTTTTCCATCAATATATAATAAGCATGGTGGTTTTACTTCCCAGTCTTGGTTCAGGTTGATTTTCAGCTCATAAAAGGAAGAAAAGGAGAGAGAGAGAGGGAGAGGAGGGTAGATAGTTCCAGATGTTCTGGGCCAGGATCTAAAAAGAAAGGGAAAGATGGGAGAGAGGATAGGTGCCTACCAGTGGAAGTGTCTACAATGTGGTGGAATTAAAGGTGCCAAGTAAAAAAAGAAGCGTGGACTGGGCACGGTGGTTCAAGCCTGTAATCCCAGCACTTTGGGAGGTCGAGGCAAGAGGGATTGCCTGAGCCTGCGGGCTCGAGACCAGCCGGGGCAACATGGTGAGACCTTGTCTCTACAATAAACCAAAAAATTAGCCAGGTGTGGTAGTGCACACATGTAGTTCCAGCTACTTAGAAGACTGAGATAGAAGGATTGCCTGAATCCTGCAGGTTGAGGCTGCGGTGGCCAGAGTATGCCACTGCACTCCAGCCTGGGCGACAGAGTGAGACTCCAACTCAAAAAAAAAAGGAAAAGAAAAAGAAGCGTGAATCCTCGGGACAGGGAGGAAAAGGTAGTAGGAAGGAGACTTTGACTCCTTTACCAATTAATCATTTATTTCCGTTTCTCCCCCAGCCTCCAGGTGGCACAACTGACCCAGCAGAACTTGGGAACTGAGAAAGGTAGGACAGAGGCCTGTGCAAGACGTAGGAATAAAACAAAGAAACAAAAAGGCACTGTTGCCAGGCAGGAATGAGATGAAGGGGGGATTGTCACCTTGTAGCACTTTCAATGGTGAGCAGGCAGTACATGCTTAGAAACTTTTCCATTGCATTTTTGGTATTACCACCTGAGAGTTTGACACTCTCAGAACTGCAATAGAAATCTTTCATGCTTCAACTTAAGCTCTTTTTCTCTTTTCAAGTCCCAATAAAAAGTTTCACGCCTGCATGGCAACTGTAATTTGTATCTAATTTAAGATGCACTTGCAGCCGGGCTCAGTGGCTCAGCCTGTAATCCTGTGCTTTGGGAGGCTGAGGTGAGTGGATTGCCTTGAGCCCACTGGTTCGAGACCCGCCTGGGCAACTTGGTGAGACCTCATCTCTACAATAAATCAAAATAAGCCGGGTGTGGTAGCGCACGCCTGTAGTTCCAGCTACTCGGAAGGCTGAGGCAGAAGGATCGCCGGAGCCCAGCAGGTCGAGGCTGCGGTGGCCGGGAGTGGCCATTACACTCCAGTCTGGGCGACAGAGTGAGACTCCAACTCAAAAAAAAAAAAAAAATCCGCTTGCTAGAGATTTGCACATATCTGAAGCCACAGAACTCTATCTACAGGAAGTGAATTCTAGATCCACACAACTAGACCAGGGCTTCTCAACATCAGCACTACTGACCTTTGTGCAAGAAAATTCTTTGCTGGTGGGAGGGGATGTCCTGCAGATTATAGATGTTTAGCAGCATCTCTGGTCTCTACCCACAAGACTCTAATAGCACCCATCCTCCCTTACGGAGATAGACCAGTCTATCAGGTCCAGTCTGCTGATGCTAGTCCTGAGACTTGGCTAGTGTGCACAGCGATAACTGCCAAACTTTCCCCCACCAAGTCTGCAGTAGCAGAGCTTCCTCACACACAGCACCATGCACCAGAATCATTGGGAATTTTGTTAAAATGCAGATTCTGGTTCAGTACGTCAGGGATGGGGCTCAGGATCCTCTAGTTTCAACATACCCCTGGGTGATAGGAATGCTGCAGATCCCCAGGACACACTTTGAGTGGTAAGGCCCCACAGCACTGGTTTAGTCAGAAAGGGAGATGGGTAAACACCCTGACATTGTGTAGCTATAGGACCCTTGGCTGATTACGTGACCTCCGAGTGCCTCGATATTCTCATTTGAAAAATTATGGTGAATATGAAGATTAAGTAAGACATTAGATGGGCATGAAGCACCTGGCACTCGAAAAATGTTAATTCCCACCCCTTTCCCTCAGCCCCTCCTACCACGATGCTCAAGATCAAGGTATCCCTGGGGATTATAGGAAATTTCCTAGAAGAGAAAACTCAGTTCCAATCTTAATGGTGGTTGGAGAGAGAAGGATTTCTTCTCTTTTCATTCCTGTATCTCAACACTCTCCATGCTGCTCACACCATAACACCTGTCATCCCTTAGGGGCTGTGAATTGTTTTGATAAAGCCTATACCATGAATAAAATATTTTAAAACAATGTACACATTGTGATTTCATGCGAAAGCAATGCCTCCGGCTCATTTTTGTTGTTGTTGTTGTTGTTGTTTTTTGGGTTTTTTTTGTTTGAGTTTGAGTCTCACTCCGTCGCCCAGGCATGCTCATGGCCACCCCAGCATCGACCTGGTGGGCTCAAGTGATCATTCTGCTTCAGCCTTCCAAGTAGCTGGAACTATAGGTACGCGCTACCACACCTGGCTAATTTTTGATTTATTGTAGAGAGAAGATCTCACCAAGTTGCCCAGGCTGGTCTTGAACCCACAGACTCAAGCAATCCACTTGCCTCTGCCTCCCAAAGTGCTGGGATTACAGGCTAAGCCACCGAGCCTGGCCTCTCCCACTCTTAAGGCTCCCTCTGCGCTGCATTTATCACTGATCTGAACTGTTCCCTAAAGGAAAAATGTTCCCAAACAGGAATCATCACAAGTATTCTGGATATGATCTAAGTTTCCAACACAGTTTGTTCATGTTTTTCCCAAAATGAGTAAATTCTGCTCATTTGTAATTGTGTCAGAGGAGAATACTCACTATCCTTTGCAAGGATAAAACATTGCAAACTAATTTGCCAAGCTAAAATATGGCTTTGGAACCACACAGCACATGGTGGTGCATGGACCCTTGATTTTAATTCACACACAGAATGCTTTTGAATTCAGGGTTGTGAAGTGCTTGAATTTTCTAGAATATTAACTGAGATATATATTTCTTTGGGAAAATCACTCCCTCAAGCCTCCACATAAAAATGGCTAAACAATGTAGTCTTTCTCCATTTGTAGACTGGATCAAAAAACTTATGGAAGGCCCTGTTCCAAACACATTAAGTTGCTGCATTATTCCACCATGGGAATGATGTAACGATAACGTAAGCTTACACAGTCAGCCGCAATAGGAGAGAAATTGAAAGCAGTCAGTTAGCCACTGCCAGAAAAATGTGGTTTGGCCTTCTTCACACCTTCTACACACAACTCACCCAATCTTGTGGGGCTCAGGTGGGCCCTGGCTGCGCTCTGCATTAGACACAGAAGTCAGGCAACTGCTGGGTGGAAGAAAGGGCAGGAGAATGTCCCTCCCTCTCCCCTGCCTGGGAGATGGTACTTTCCATGGGTCTGCAGGGTCAGTTTCAGCTACAGGAAGCCCTAGTTTAGTCCTAGCCCCACAGGTTCCCACAAACACCTTGGAAAGAGCCATGGGGTATGGAGAGGACAGTCACCTGAGGAACCCTCTCTCTCTTCCTGGAATGTGGTAAGGCGTAGGTAGCAGTTTCATGTACACATTCTTTTTCCAACCCACGAAAGACTAGAAACCTGAAATTCTCTTTTAAACCCAACACCCAAATAACCCAGGGTACTATAAGCACTGTGGGGAAGCCTCTAGTCTGGCTTCCTCTGACAACCTTGGAAAACCTGCTCCAGCATTATCCTTCTACTGCACAATGAGAATCCTTCCAAGGTCTTGCTGTGGTCTAAATGTTGTGTCCCGCCCAAATTCATAAGTTGAAGCCTCACTCCCCAATACAATGGAAACAGGAGGTGGAGACTTGGAGAGGGGATTAGGTCATAAGGGTGGAGCTCTCGTGAATGGGATTAGTACCCTCATGGAAGAAGACCTGGAGAGATGCCCCTCACTCTTTTCACTATGTGAGGACATAGCAAGAAGGTGCCATCTATCAACAAGAAAGTGGCTTTCACCAGACACCAAATCTGCCAGACCCTTGATCTTAGCCTTCCCAGCCTTCAGATCTATAAGACATAAACTTCTGTTGTTTATAATCCACCCAGTATTCAGTATTCTGCTACAGTAGTCCAAATGGATAAAGACATGCCTTTGCTAAATCATACTCCAAACAATAAAATGCATCTTTATATGGTCTGAAAGTGGTTCATATTTCCGGACCCCCATTTATCTATGTTTTTATATTGGCTCAATTTCTTACCAATCCCACATGCAGATAAGGAGTTTAGGGGCTCAGCAGGGCAGAAAGTTCAAGCAGAGTCCAGACCTGCTGAAACAGCTCCAAGTCTGCCTCTGAGCTCTGGACGTGAAATCACTCATGTCCTAAGGTAGGCAAGTCACGAATTAGCATCTTATGTAAAAATTTCACTGCGTGGCCGGGCTCAGTGGCTCAACCTGTAAACCCGCGCCTTTGGGAGGCCGAGGTGAGTGGATTGCCTGAGCCCGCGGGTTCGAGACCCGCCTGGGCAAGCGAGACCTCATCTCTACAATAAATCAAAAAAGTAGCCGGGTGTGGTAGCACGCGCCTGTAGTTCCAGCTACTTGGAAGGCTGAGGCGGAAGGAACGCCGGGAGCGGCCACTGCACTCCAGTGTGGGCGATGGAGTGAGACTCCAACTCAAAAAAAAAAAAAAAAAAATTTCACTGCGGACCTGGTCCAGGGCACATTTCCTTCAGTCCTAAATTAGAGATGGGACTGCGCATGTGGACTGATAAGGAGGTACTCAGTATCAACTCTAGGCTTGTACCCTCGGGCAATGCGTTCTCAGGCTTTCACCAGGAGGCCAGTTTCAATAGCAGCATCCAGGTTCCTCTCAAATTATGTAATCCTGACAGTCTGCGCCAGGACCCAGGAATCCCTGCATGGGAACTGGGTTAGACTGAACCGCACGTCCAGACATACTGCCCCAGTGCACAAGGCAGATTCCTAGGAAATTAGGTCTTGAGGGCAGAGTCAAGGTCCTGCACAGAGTATAGACACTGGAGAATTAGGGCACCTGAGTTGGAGAGGAGAGTCCCCTCTCTACAGACGTTTTGAGGGGGAATTTCCCTCCAGCAGATACTAACTGAAAACACTTCTGACAGAGGCACCACACACTGGGTTGGGTGCTCAGGATTTCTGCTTTTTTTGGCCCCATTGCTTGTGAATTCCCCCCGTTACTCTTTCTAACGACTTACTTCCTTAAACATATAGGTTCATCCCACCCAGGACCGCAGCACGAGCTGGCACCTCTCAGTGGAGCTGACACTTCCTACTTGGCTGAGAGGTTTGAATCAACAGGGAAGGATACTTTATATATGTTTGTTTAAAAGAATGATTTGTAATGCTTAAGAATTAGCCCAAAGCCGGACTCGGTGGCTCAGCCTATAATCCCAGCACTTTGGGAGGCCGAGGCGAGTGGATTGCCTGAGTTCATGGATTTGAGACCCGCCTGGGCAACTTAGCAAGACCTCATCTCTACAATAAATCAAAAATTAGCCGGGCATGGTAGTGCACACCTGTAGTTCCGGCTACTTGGAAGGCTGAGGTGGAAGGATCGCCAGAGCCCAGCAGTGCGAGGCTGTGGTGGCCGGGAGTGTGCCACTGCACTCCAGGTCTGGGTGACAGAGTGAGACTCTGACTCAAAAAAAAAGAACTAGCCCAAGATAATGTTTCTACTGTGTCTACCTCACCACGGTGCTACATAATAATCCACCCAATCAGCAACTGCTGCAAATCTGTGAAAAGTTAAATGATAAAACAAAATTAGCTGGATTAACTATGCTTCTCAGGCTCTTCTGAAAACCTATTTTAACCATCTTTGTAAATCTACACTTATGTTAACGTTCCAGCCTTAGGAAATAGAGTAAGCTCAGAGCTTGCACACACAAAAACGTCACGACACTCTGGGAACAGAGTCCCAAAACATCCAACACACTGTGGGTCCGAGTGAGCTTTAAACATGAATTAGGGTCCTGAAAACTGGAACCCATTTTTCCAAGGAGGAACAATTCCTGACTTACTCAGAGTTTAAAGGGGAAGAAGGTGAAGAAAAATGGAAGAATTACCAATAGTACAAGTGCTTGGGGGAAGAGGAGGAGAGGATATCAGCCAGTCACCCTCAAGCCAAAAGGAAGAGGTTACAGGGGGCAGTCAGGCTTGCTCATGCAAGCATCATGCTCCAAGCTTCTAGATCAGTTTGAAGGATGAACAATTGCTCCAGCACAATTGTTGGCATTCTAAAATTATCTTTAAAAACCATTTGCTTACCATTTGCATCTATCATAAGGATGAAAGAAGACTGGCTAATATTAGAACACGACCAACTAGGGGGGTACAACATGTACAAAGTGCTTTCATATACATCTCATTTAACACAAGTTTTGAAATAGGTGGGTTTTGATATCCCCATCTTTATGGACAAGTGAACTAAGATTTCTTTTTTGTGTGTGTGTTGGAGTCTCACTCTGTCGCCTAGATTGGAGTGTCGTGACATGCTCCCAGCCACCGCAGTGTTGACCTGCTCGGTTCTGGCGATCCTTCCGCCTCAGCCTTCCAAGTAGCCAGAACTACAGGCATGTGCTACCACACCCAGCGAATTTTTTTTATCTATTGTAGAGGCGAGGTCTTGCCAAGTTGCCTGGGTGGGTCTCAAATCTGCAGGTTCAAGCAATTCACTCACCTCAGCCTCCCAAAGTGCTGAAATTACAGGCTGAGCCACCGAGCTCAACCGCTAAAATTTCATTTATGTTATATGCTCAAGATCTTACACAGATCTTGGCCCAGGTGCTAAGGTGCTTTGGCCATGCCATGGTTCTAGATAACTGGGGCATTGCCATATCTGCATCTTTGGCTCTGCCACTCCATCTGCTCCAATCAAGTATCAAAATCAACCACAAAGCCCCTGCCCAGACCTAAGGGAAAAAAGGGTTTAAAGCATAGTGACCTTCCCCACTGAGTGCTCCACAGTTCTCTCCTCTTCCCTGGCCTTCACCCCATGACCCCCTCAACCAGCATGTATCCTACCAAAACACAGAAGACAAAACATACAAAAAACCCAATCCCTCAAGCCCACTTGAGGAAAGCTGCATCAATATCCTCAACCCTGTCCTCAGCAGCATTCTACCTCGACAAGTCACCTAATCCATTTGCATGGCCCATCCGGTCACTGTAAGACTGACACCAAGATGGTAACAAGTCTCAGTTACATGTCTCTTGATCCTACTCATATTTGTCCCCATAAGGCCTGATAGCCCTGGTGTTCCTAAACAGAAGACAGAAGTTCTAAAAAGAAAAAGAGGCCAAGGAGGTATGAGGATACCTCAGTAACAAGACCCATGCTCTGTCTTCGCACCTCCAAAATCTCAGGATCCACCTCAACAGGAAAAAATAACCCACCACTGAACTCTGCAGAAAGCACATCCTTTCTTGTTATAAGAAGAAGGGAGAGACTTGATCATTGTGTTTTTCTGGTACTCAACTTTCAAGAGAGTGGGACAAAGAAAAGAAATTAAATTTGTATTGGGGATTTAGTTTTCTAAAAAGCTAGCCTCCAGAATCTGTACTGGAGCAGGGCCACAGTTACGTTCTACAATCCTATAAAAGGACAATTCATATCTATGCTAGCATCACACTGAGACCACAAAATCCTGAACTGCCAATGAAAAGACAAGAATACAGTCACCACAGTCAACTCACCAAGGCAAGAAGGCCAGTGTAGGCAGGCTTTAACCCACAGCCAAGGACGCATGTGACTGGAACAGCTAGTAATGCGGCCCCACAAAATCTTTGTGTTTTTTAGTGTTTATCTTATTTATGACCCCATGTGTAGTTCCATTTTTGAAGTCCATATTCACACCTTATTCATGACATGACATCACTTTTGGACAGCACATATATTTGTTAGTAGCTGTTTTCAATTACGAAGCACACGAAGAGCAAAATTTGAACAAGCATTTCTGACAAGCACTTTGAGAACTCATTAAGAATTGCAACTAGCCAGGCTCAGTGGCTCAGCCTGTAATCCTGCACCTTTGGGAGGCTGAGGTGAGTGGATTGCCTGAGCCCGTGGGTTCAAGACCTGCCTGGGCAGCGAGACCTCATCTCTACAACAAATCAAAAAATCAACCGGGCATGGTGGCATGTGCCTGTAGTTCCAGCTACTTGGAAGGGTGAAATGAAAGGATCGCCTGAGCCAAGCAGGTTGAGGCTGCAGTGGCCAGGAATGTGCCACTGCCCTCCAGCCTGGGCAACAGAGTGAGCCTCCTACTCAAAAAAAAAAAAAAAAAAAATTACATATAAACTCTTTAACTTTCTCTCTAAGCAAAATGGTAGATTTTCATTTTAGAATAGAGATAGCTTCAACATTTCTATAATATATTCTCAAAAAATGTGTTTGAAGGGCAATGTCCAAAATTTTATACTATTCTTCTGAGGGATTATTTTAAAAAGAGTACAAAGATACACACACGCACACACACACACACACACACACACACACACACACACACATATAGAGAGAGAATGAAACAATGCTACCCAAATTTACCAAAATTGTTGAAGCTCATAAATATATTAATCAATCATTTCAAACTTCCAATAGCTGACAGGGATCCCTGATCAAAAATCTAAACCAACAGTGACTCCTATGTTTCTCAAGATCAAAGAACAGCCATTCCACAAGTTAATTCAAAATAGAGCATCAAGTCAGGTGGAAGCACTTTGGGAGGCTGAGGCAGAAGGATCTCTTAAGGCCACGAGTTCAAGACCAGCCTGGATAGCATAGCAAGACTCACTTTAAGAAACAAAAATAAAGCCGGGCTCGGTGGCTCAGCCTGTAATCCCGTGCCTTTGGGAGGTTGAGGTGAGTGGATTGCCTGAGCCCGCGGGTTCGACACCTGCCTGGGCAGGCGAGACCTCATCTCTACAATAAATCAAAAAATTAGTCGGGCGTGGTAGCGCGCGCCTGCAGTTCCAGCTACGTGGAAGGCTGAGGTGGAAGGATCGCCGAAGCCCAGCAGGTCGAGGCTGCGGTGGCCGGGAGCGGT